>NC_071126.1:12732500-12930000 GCF_024256425.1 Clarias gariepinus | reverse complement strand
CCCACATCTTAATCATCCTGTAGAGAGACCAGGCGTCTACTGAATATCACTCGCATAATGAAAGGATTTGGTTTCTTAAAGCGTTTCTAATTCAGCACGTACCCGTCTACAGCTCCTGACGAGATGAGCGTGTTCTCGTCGCGGAAAATAACAGCCGTCACACCTCTCTGAGAGTCCTGCGCAAAGAGACAGAGTTAAAGAAATATTATCATTTATAGGGGGGGAAAATCCCTAGTTTTGGGAAACACTTGATTATTGTTATAAAGAGACCAGAGAGGAAACCTTAAATTATTTTATTTGTATTTAACCTTTAAGTTTTCATTTTTGCTTCTATTAATAGCATATACAATATATAAATTATTATTCATAAACTATATTTACTGTACATACAGGGAAGAAAATTAACTGCTCACTCATCCAGGACATGTACCCTTAATTACAAAGTAGATCTATCAGGCAAATTTGGAATTTTAATGGTCTTTAACTAAACTGAGAATAACACCGCATTTATAAAACATGAAGTGATGTAGTGTCTGCTATCGTATGCTTTGTGACAAATTCGTTAATGAAACGAGTCGATTTACATATCCATATATATTATGACAGTTTATCATCACATGATTCCCGAGGGTCCATGAGCACTCTAGCGCTAGAAACCTGTCTCACCACAGAAGGAGCCATGCCTTTGGACGTCGCTCGTTTTTTCTTCGTTTGCGGTGTATTTCTTTCCACCTTCATGTGAGCTCCACTGATCTGTTTCACCTGCCTGTAGAAGCCGTCTGCATGAAAAAGGACAGGGATCATCAAATTCTAATTTTATTTGTCACATACACAGTACGATATGCAGTGAAATGCTTATACGACCGCCTGTGACCTCAAAAAAAAAAAAATAATAATAATTTGGGTCAGATACTGAGAGACGGAGACAAAGATGAACACAGACATCATAGAGACAGACAGGAGTAGCAAATGGAATACAACCAACACAGGCAGACACGGACAGAGGGGGGCCAGACGGAAAAGGACAGAGGGGGGCCAGACGGAAAAGGACAGAGGGGGGCCAGACGGAAAAGGACAGAGGGGGGCCAGACGGAAAAGGACAGAGGGGGGCCAGACGGAAAAGGACAGAGGGGGGCCAGACGGAAAAGGACAGAGGGGGGCCAGACGGAAAAGGACAGAGGGGGGCCAGACGGAAAAGGACAGAGGGGGGCCAGACGGAAAAGGAAAGAGGGGGGCCAGACGGAAAAGGAAAGAGGGGGCCAGACGGAAAAGGACAGCGGGGGCCAGACAGAAAGACGGGCATGGAAAGACAAAAAAAGGCAGAAAAGCACAGAAGGACAGAAAGACGGAGGAAGACAGGCAGAGAAAGACAAAAAGGAACAGAAGGACTGAAAGACGGGGGAAGACAGGTAGAGAAAGACAAAAAGGAACAGAAGGACCGAAAGACGGGGGAAGACAGGTAGAGAAAGACAAAAAGGAACAGAAGGACCGAAAGACGGGGGAAGACAGGTAGAGAAAGACAAAAAGGAACAGAAGGACCGAAAGACGGGGGAAGACAGGTAGAGAAAGACAAAAAGGAACAGAGGGACAGAAAGACGGAGGAAGACAGGCAGAGAAAGACAAAAAGACCAGAAAGACTGAGGGACCCAGATAGACACAAATAGAGACACACATAAAAGAGACAGCCAGATAGACAGAGAATCACAGACAAAAACAGACAGAGACGGAAAGAACTAATGAGGACAGACAACTAATGGGGGGGGGGGGGACAGAGTGTAAGACAGAGAGACTGACAAACAGACAAACAAGACAGACATGCTTGTATAAGACTTGTACAAGCACTGTAACCTGATCAAGCAACCATTCTTCAAGCTCTTACCTTTCTTACTACACCTCATGTCCCACAGCATGATGTTCCCGTCCCTACCTCCAGTGCAGAAAACAGCTGAGAAACATAACAGGGTTAACATGAAACATCCCCAGAACCAATAAAAGCTCTCAGACAGACAAGTAAAAAACCCTCTTGGGATATTAAATCAAGGCACTATTACCCAAACATAAGAGGAACTAAGACCTTTACTCCAAGAGAACAGAAATAAAGAATTACCTTTCTCTCGCTTGGGAAAGGCCACACTCTTCAGGCTGCACTGATGCCCTTTAAAGTTTCCCAGGAGCTCCCCGGAGATCACGTCCCACAGCCGGGCCGTCTGATCCCCCGACGCCGTCACCTTCAGACCAGAACATCACTTAGTCTTAATACGAGTCGGCTTAAAGTACATGGAACATTAAGCCGAACTGCGGGAGCACTCACCAGGCTGTTCGCTCCTGGGACCCAGGCGATATCAAACACAGCGTTATCGTGCGCCAGCCATTCTGAGGATGAGAAACAGCATCGCTTAGACCTTGGGGACAAAAGGAAATTCACTCTGCATTTCTATTTTATATCTTCGCACTGATTGCCTGGGTTTAACGCACCATCTTACTCTTAATCTACTCAGACACTAGACCATGCGTGATGTATTGGAGACGAAGACAAATGTCCTGAAATATTCTTATGGATAACACACAGATTGTGGTGGGAAAAAATAAACCACAAACTACAAGAATCTAACTCGAAACCTTTTCTTAACATTTCAAGCCTCTGATGAAGGAGTACTCACGTTTCAGTACAGTGCTGCGTGTCTCAGTGTTGTAAAGACTCACAATCCCTTCCTCATTCGCTACAGCCAGGGTGCTGCCTTGTCCAGGAGCTGGACACCACACGCACATTAAAAAAAAAAATGACTCAACTGAAAGTGATTACAATATATTTAACAGATACCACCATTGGCCAGTTTATTAGGTATACCACTGCATGAACACTTGACTGTGTAACTTGTGTATAAACTTAAAAGTAGAAAAAGAATCAATAATCATGCAAAACGCAGAAAACGTTGTTGGTTTGCTTTTTCTGCAGACGCGGTGATACATTTAAAGCAATTCGTCAAATTTTTAAAAATCTAACATCCGAAAGTTGACTTAAATAGTCCAAAACATGTAACAAAAGGCTGATCTGTCGGTTCAGCCAACTGAACCGATCAAGTTCTGCTTTTCTGTGCATGTACTCTCTTGCACACTATTGTGTAATAGCACTTTATTTTGACTTGTGTACTGTTCTCTACACCACTTGAACATCTACCTGCTCATGATACCCTCCAGTCAGCTGATAATGTAGCAGCAGTGTCATGCAGATGCAGTGTACTTTAAAAGAGAGTTATTTTTTATTTGTACTAATCTTTGTATCTGAGTGAGCTTCACCTGTGGAGAACGTGCATCCGAACGGAGGAACTGCGACACCCGAGTCTCCGTACGACACGTGTTCATCATGCCGGGTGCACTGGAAACACTCCAACAGGGAGGACAACGGGTAATCCACATGCTTATCTACAATATGAACGTACACAAGGAGTTATTCAATGCAGAAGGATCGAATAAAATCTGTTGAACTGTCAAAGAAATGGAATGGAAAAATCACTTAAACGATGAGTAAAGATACATGGTAAAAAAACTGACCGATAAAATCTGTCTAAGCTATGTTTACTAGTAAATGCAAAAGCATTTTCAAATACGCAATGTAACGTAAACTCTCAGGTTTGAGACGAAACAGCTGTGTGGCCATAAGAAAAGGATCAGGGAAATAAAACACTTGATTTGAAAGGAAGCAAAAAAAGATGCCATTAACATTTTTAATCCTATCCTTCAAAATAAGGTATAGTCCCTTTTTTTCTCCACGTCAACGTGTCTACACTCCTCACATTCATCACGGCACAACATAAGAAAGATCAAAAAACCAAATCTTTTAAAATTACCCAACTTACTTTTTTTAATACAGATCCAATCGTAATAACAGATAATATAATGCACAACATAGATTTAACTTGTATCTAGGACTGTGCAAAAGTCTCAGGCACAATATTATCTGTTGTTACACAAGTTATCATGTTCATCATTAACTTTGTCACACTTTCTCCTTTCTATTTTCATGCAATACCCAGGAGCCTACATCTTTTTCATTTGAAAACTGATCTGTTATGTAATATATTGCTTTTTTTTTACAACCATGCAAATATTCTTCTGTATTTTTATTTATTTATCAGTTTTTAAGTTACGTTCAATACTAGTGAATGGTTTTGTACATCAGAATGCAGACATTATAAACATCCATTCATCGTCTATATTGCTTTTCTTGTATACAGGGTCGCAGGCAGCCTGGAGCCCATCCCAGGAGGCGGGGTACACCCTAGACAGGATACCAATACAATTTGGGAACATCAGTTAACCTAATCTGCATGGCTTTGGACTGTGGAAGGAAACCGGACTACCAAGATGAAAACCACCAAGCACGGGGAGAACATGCAAACTGTATGCACACAGACCCAAGGTGGGAATCAAACCCAGATTCTAGAGGTGCAAGGTCACAGTGCTAACCACTAAGCCATATGATACACAAATTTTGTACTATAAGATAACATGGTGTTGTGTATTTACATTTTAAGATATAGATCACAAACTAAGAGCTCCTAGTCACTATATACAGACTAATCTAACGCATGCTTCAGATTAAAAATCCTGAATAAAAACAGAACTATAAATATTTTACCTCGGTTTAATTACTCTATTACTGAACCCCTGTTGCAAGGTTTGTATTAGGGAAAAAAATCATAAATGGAAATGAAACTGGTAAAGATGTAAAATCTCTGATTAATGAAAGCAGTTTCCTGAGACACAGAGAGGATGAGGCCAAATCCCGATCGCCACCAAAAACAAAATTAAGTCCCCTAGTCGTGCCGTAGTCCTCCATAACCCTCGAGCCCTACGTAGTGCGCCAGTGTAGGCACCAGGTGGACGTTAGGGATCCAACCCCTGAGCACCCAGCCTTGTGTAAGGGAAAACTCTCTGCAACAAGTATTAATAAAAGTAAATCTGCTCACCGTTGCTTCTTCTTTTACCCACTCCTCGATCGACAACATAACGAAACAACATCCTAAACACCACAATTTGTTTTAAACCAAAAATAAAATCCTATCGAAACGCTATAAACATGTACTGAAGAAGGATCCCGCCTGCTCTGAAGTTCCCGCGAAACTGATCATCACCAGAGAGAAGACAAAAATCCCGCTAAGATTACGTTCTTCTCTCTCATTGGTGTGGACTATAAGGCACGCCTTTTTTAAAAACGTCACATCCGGTGACATGGCGGACAGCCAAAAAAAATGCGTCTGTTGGTTATTTGTTTTCCCACCCACATTGTGGAAAATCATATATCACTTTATATGATTGGTTAGCATCATTCAGTTTTCTGTGCCATGATTGGCCCGCCGTTGACACCCTCGATCAGTCAGCCAATCACAGTTCTGGTTATCTGGACGCCATGATATTTCAGAATACTGGTGTGAATGTTACACTAAACTGTGTTCATGTTGCTAGTTTTTAAATAAATTTATTAAGTGTTCGAGAGAGAGAGAGAAAATTTTTTTTGTGAAGAAAATGTCTCTTTCGACTGCGCGCTCTTTCTTGTCGGAGGCCGGATATGGGGAACAGGAGTTAGATGCTAATTCGGCTCTCATGGAGCTAGACAAAGGTGTGCTGTTTCCATGCTAACAACTGACCAAAGCTAGCTCACACCGTCAACATAACTATCAGCTTTTAAAACACGCGTTATGTTCTAAATATTCAATACTTCATAATATAGCAAGTTTTATTTGTTAGATTTTATATAACAATATTCACTACTGTGTTACCAGCTGCAATAGTTTAATTTCTACTGTAACTTGTTAGTTTTCACATTAGAGAAAGGAAAGTAAAACATAGTGAATATAAGCTATTTCATTATCACTAAAACATGCCGGGATAAGAAATGTATTGTGGTGTGATGTTGCTCTTCTGCCTCTTTTCAGGGGAAACTACCGTAGGTAGTTAACACATCCTTAACATAGTCACCAGATGACGTCATAGGCTAGGTTGAAATCATGAAACATTTTAAATGTAGACCTTTAGGGGTCCTGAGTTTGATCCTGAACTGGTTATGATCTAAAATCATAATCCGAGCCCAGAAATCTACAGAATTGCTACTATTTATGAGGCAGTATCAAAAAGTTTCGTGACTAGTTTTGTAACACGCCAGCAGATTGTGGTGACGGGCACAGTCACAGGGTGCATTGACCTTCATAAGTCAGTGTGCCAAAAGACATCCTGTTTGGGTACACCCCAAAGATGGCAAAGGCGACCAGATTTGTTACATGGAAATCTCGAAACCTTTTGATACACCCCTGTCACCTGAGAACTCATGATCAGTCAAGAATTCCTACGGGTTTATCAAAAACCGGGTCTATGCGGTCCTGCCACAAACTTCACGTGTGCCCCCCCAATCAAGTGGCAACATCAGGTGTACTGGGTGGCGGAGCATTTCCCACACAGTACAGCTAGATAACTAGTCTGGGTGGCTGCAATTCAGATTAAAGTGTCATGATTAATTTTACACCAGTAATGTAGAATGCATAAATAGATACAGTGAAATGATTTGAGGGTCGGCTTGGGACTGTTCGGGTAAGTGTTTATTTTTTGGCTGAGTATGTTGAGAGAGGTGATGTGAAATTTTGCACCATCTGGATTTAAATGTTAATAAGAGGGAGGTTAATATGTAGGGATGTGACCCTACATCAGTGACCAGCCGATACGATATTATCACGATACCTACGGTAGGTGGCGATTCGGTTTATATTGGGATTCTGCAAGTATCACGATTTTATAAATATCCCGATTCAACATAAATATTTTGTCTGAATTTATCATGAGTAATTAAATGTAGCCCATTCCATATAACATTTTTCTCACTTAAAAACCTATTGCATTATTTATGGGTTATTGACGGATAAGACTTTTTAATAGGCCAATTTTAAAATACCAAAAATATGGATATGTTTGGCCATTTTCTAAACATTTGGAATGTAGTGTACACATGCCTTTATAAAGAAAAGTAAAAAAATTGGCATTTTAGTGTTTTTACACTTAAGTTAATAAAACATAGCCTTAAAAAAGTCATCTGGGGCGACCGTAATATATCTCAGAATTCACATTTTTATGTATCATTAAGACTAGTTCAACTCATATCAGTAAGTAGATAAACTGATGAAGAAAGATAAACTTTAGTGCCCTTTTATTTTATGAAATCCATTTTTTCACAAGTTTATTCTATAATATCAGAGTCTCCTACATTATCCAGTTCAAATAAATGTTTATCCCTATAAAAGGAATGGAAAATGTCTGAATTTAGAAAAAAAAAGATAAAATATACAAATAATTATGCTTAAACAATTAACTCTATGCATATAATTGATGTATAGAATATGAAAACTACAAATATAGGACATATATGATATATCTATCATTTAACACATTTAGCAGTGGTCGCCCCATATGATGTTTTCAAGTTTACTTAAGTATAACAGGCTAACGGTTAGCCTCAGAAACCAAACTCTCTTCTTCTAGTGACAAAGCACTATCAAATTTATCATCAAAATATAGATTTGTGGAAAAAAAATATAATTCACAGTTTTGGGGTGGTCGCCCCACATGATGACCAAACGTGACTACGACATCACAGCCGTTAAAAAACAGCTTTTTCTTACTATATGAGAGAGACTGATTTACTATACAGTTGTTTCCAGGGGGTCTTCACTTGTGTCTGGCTGATGCAGTATCCCATCTTTGAGATGTTTTTTAAAATAAAGGTCCCAAAATTGTGGTTTGTTGATGGTCGCCCCGGATGATATGGATAGAATCAACATAATTCGGACAACATTCGTTTGTATATCATGATAGAAATATATGAGCAAATGCTTTATAGTATTGTCAATGGATGTAAAACATGTTTAAAATTATGCCAACTAGGAAAAGGCATATATTTAAGTTGATTTAAAGTGTTTTTAAACCAGTTGTCCTAACTAAAGTCAAGGCCGGACGGTCGCCCCATATGGTGTTTTGGCACTTTGGATAGCAGAAAAATGATGAAAAACTTAAAAATTTGGAGAAGTTAGAGTGGTTTAGTAGGTAAAGAAGGTATAACAAGTAGATGAGAAATTTTGATGTATTTTTTATTTTTTTCTGCAAAAGAAAATTAACCCGGACAGAAAGAGGGGGCGTCACGTCATTGACCCTTATACAATACAAAAAAACTTAAAATACAAAAGTTTAACATTTAACTTCAGAACATTTTCTTCAGTGAGCCAAAGGACTGAGTTACGTGCTAAGTAAATGTGATGATATCCAGTGACGTTTATGTTAACAGACCTTTACACATTTAATGTAGGAGCTGATCAACTTAACACTGAAGTACAGTTGTCACACAAATTAATGATGTGTGAATCTGGAAGGATTTTTGAAATGTGTTCTGGGTGATTAAATTCCTTCCTGCAGTGATTGAAAATGGAAAATATTTCTCCACTTACATATCTAAAGCTGGAAAGACAGAATGCTCGACAAGCGCTAGATTTGCTGTTAGACTTTTAATAGATTTATTATAATCCAAAAGTACTGCCAAAATACTGTATCTATCTCACCAGCACTTTTTTTTTGAATGAATTACACATATGGATGTGCTGTACCTCGCTGTGTGTCATTCTTGTTTAACAACAATGCAGAAGAAACGCACTTGCAGATGGAGTGCCCAGCTGCTTACTAATTATGTTTCTTGTTTCCCAACACAGGCCTGCGATCGTGCAAACTGGGGGAACAGTGTGAAGCTGTGGTGCTCTTTCCCAAGCTCTTTGAGAAATATCCCTTCCCCATCCTGATCAACTCCGCCTTCCTGAAACTGGCTGATATTTTCAGACTCGGGTGCGTATTCATCCGAACATGCTGTGATTTTACAGTCACATTTGTTTTTTGTTTCTTGAAAACATTTTCACCTGTTTATTAATGTTTTAAAATTTAGTATGGGGTCAGCACACTTTTTAACAGTTTGAAAATACACTGCCTGGCCCAAAAAAAAATATCAGGATTTCAGGTGTAGCTTTGATTAAAAACACACTTGTCACCAGTTCATGTGTGAAAATGATTCCTTATGTTCCCAGAGCCACTCTTTCACAGTTTGACTTCTGGAATATGCCTGTGCCATCAGTAACGAAAACACAATTGATGTGATAATCTGGTCATTCAGTACATTCAGGTCGTAAGCTGACTTTATTTTATTGCCATATAATTTTACTAAGCCTAGACCTGACCAACTGAAGCAACCCCAGATCATAACACTGTCTCCAGAGGCTTGTACTGTACAGTGGACACTACGCATGATAGGTGCATCGCTTCATGCGCTTTTCTTCTTACCCTGATGCTTTGGAACAATGTTAGTCTAGACTTATCAGACCACATGACCTTTTTTCAGTGCTTCAATGTCCAGTCTTTATGCTCCCGAGAAATTCAAGGCTTTTAACTGATTCCTCTACAAATTTGACTTTTCAGCACTATCCTTCCAGGTTTTAATAATGTTATTAAGGGTTTTTATCACAGTTTTCCAATTTCACATACCTTCAGTTTTTATCTTAGCTTGATGCAGCAATAATGCATATAATTAGACCCTTCTGAAATGGAAATTTGTTTGGTCAGGTTGTGTATAATGAGATCTTCAGTCATTATAGAACTTTTAGAAATAACTGCAAGAAAAAAAAGTGATCTGATAATCTGAGGTATGGTTACGTATCATTCACCAATTTTTAATATCTTTACTTCAATACCGGTTCCTAAAAGGTACTTTTGTTTTTCAATACCAGTTTTATAAGACATCCATTTTAGATGTAAAAAATCTTCATAGAGAAATACAGTACATTACACATTATGATACATATCTTTTAGTTTTATGTTTCTGCCACTTGAATTTTTTTTTTCCAGCAGTTCACAAGACAAAGTTTACACACAATAAAATAAACAAGTTCACATTCGTATTTTACATTACTAACTAAGTTTACTGTCTCAAAAATGAGCTAATTCAGTTAGCAGGTGGTGGCATATCACTGAAGAATACCAATCTTTCTGCTCTTTAAACTCTTGAACTCTTGACCTTTAATTCATTAAAGTATTAACTTTAAGGTATGAACAAAGTTGTGTTTTAAGAGAAGCTTACTTTCTTTACAATTTTTAATCTTTCTTTAATTTTTTTTTTACAGGAACAACTTTCTCCGGCTGTGCGTGTTGAAAGTGACCCAGCAGAGCGAGAAGCACCTGGAGAAGATCCTGAATGTGGACGAGTTTGTTAAAAGAGTCTTTTCAGTCATCCACAGTAACGATCCTGTAGCCAGAGCCATCACACTCAGGTACACACAGCGGTCTGCAGGTGGCGTTAGACATGCAGTCCCGACTCTGTTAAGCTGCATGGCTCAGAAGTCGTGTCGCCATCTTCCACAGTAACTCGTTTAATCAATGTGGCTAATTCTAACAAGAACGGAAACATGGCTGTATTTAAAACAGTAATTTATCTATATTTGACGCAGAATGCTGGGCAGCCTGGCGTCCATTATTCCCGAAAGGAAAAACGCCCATCACAGCATCCGCCAGAGCCTAGACTCACATGACAATGTGGAAGTGGAGGCCGCCATCTTTGCGGCAGCCAGTTTTTCGTCTCACTCAAAGTAAGAGCCGTAAGATTCACACGCTCGTGTCATCCATCTACTTTTCCTATTGTGTTTTTGTTTTTATTGTTAAAATGATTATTTAAACAAATAGTGATCAAGCAGTAATATATGAGGAGCTGTGTGTGTGTGTAATGTTTTTTTGACTGCTGCAACCATAAAGGCGTAATTTTCATTTCTTTTTTTTTTCTCAGAGATTTTGCTGCGGGGGTTTGCAACAAGATCAGTGAGATGATTCAAGGTGAAAATCTTTCAAAATCTTTCATATCTAGCAAGGTTTTGAATGTGAGAGGCACCAGCCTGTGTTCAATATTAGGCCTGTGTATTTGTACTTAACCTTCTGTGTGTGTGTGTGTGTGTGCGTATCACACACTATTCTCAAAACCCCACCGTCTGATAGAAGAGCTCTTACTAACATTCATTCTAACTGCGTGTGTGGTCATGCATGTTTAAGTGTGTGGGTTTTTTTTTTTCTTTCTTTTTTTGTCAGGCCTGGCCACTCCAGTAGAGCTGAAGCTGAAGCTGATCCCCATGCTCCAGTACATGCACCACGATGCGGCGTTGGCCTCTCGGAGCAGGGAGCTGCTGCAGGAGCTGTTATCCTCGTACCCGTCCACACCCATGGTGATCGTTACTCTGCACACCTTCACGCAGCTTTCCTTCTCTGCTCTTATCCACATCCCCAAACAGGTGTGTTTTTAAAACTTCCTATCTTACTTTAAATTAACACACAGTGACACACCGCTGAATTTGAAGCACAGATTTAGAAGCAGGACAGGTGTGGTGTACTGTACGTAATTTGGCAGACTTTTACGAAAGGTTTTTGCTAGACATTTGGAGACGCCCAGCTAAAATTTGTCCCTCCAAATTGTTTTTTTTCCGCCAAAAATATTTTGCTGTTCTAGATTATTTTTCTTTAACATAAAATATTTTTTCTTGTTCTTTGCCTATTATACAATTTTTTTAAATAATTTTGATGATTGCCATATATTGCAACTGTTTATACTTACATTTTTACCTCAGAAAAAATTCTAAGACATTTACATACTGTAATCTACGAGATGTGTTCATGTCAAACTGGGGACTCGGTATATAGTGTAGAACTATTTTCTCAGTGAAGATATAAAACGGATTGACATTTACAGAGACAAGCACAGTACGATAATGAGACTCTTAGCCACAGTAAAACATTTGAATGGTACAAACGTTTTAAAGAAGGACGACCCTTATTTCAATCAAACATATTTTATTTGATTGTAATTCAATCAAACAAGTAAATCCAAATTTAGTTTTAAAGAAAAACTTAATCTTGCCACATACCCTGTACAATCCTTCTCACCATTAAAGGAGTTCCTGGGAGGCCAGCGTTTCAGTCGTGAAGCAGGGAGTCTGATCATGGCTCCGCCGTACTGAGAAAACCATCCACCTTGATGGTGTCCAAGCACTAGTGAAACTAGTGATAAGTGCATTAGTGTAGGGCCGTGGTTCTCAAAGTGTGGGGCGCAATGAACGGGATGGAACTCGTGGAAAATAATAGGAAAGTACCTATTCTAATTCATGCTTTTCTTTATTGACAATGTAAAAAAGTCAGAAAGATTGGACACTCGAGACTAAACAATCACATGCAAAGAAATGGATCATTAATACAAGTAAATTAAATTAACATCAGAGAAAAAGTGGAACCATAGTGCAACAATAACGGTTTAACATCGGCATGTTAATTGCAGATGAACAATATATAAGGAAACATTTGGTATTATATATGTAATTTCATTTATTTCAATGTGTATGCTGATATTTCTGTATTTTTGTTAAAAATTAATATTTTATCAGGCAGTACTAGTCTGGCATTTCTAGTTTCCAGTGTGGCAACAAAGTTGAACAGAAGGGAAGATCAATATCATTCTACGCTTTTTGTTGGTGTGACGCATTTTGCGATGATCCCTTAGTCATTCGTTGCGCCGTAGAGAATAATGGTGTTTATGCTTTTAAACATGTCTAATTTTAGGCGGATGTAGCTGAAAGACAATGTAGAGAGGAAATGTATGTGGGTATCTTATTTTCGGGTGTATTTACACAGCTATTGAATTCGGAGATGCGAATATTAAACTAACTTTACCGCGGACACTCAGTAGCGTACTGTATGTAGTGAGCATAATAACCTTAATAGATACATTTGTTACATGGAGCACAAAAAAGCAGGTGATTCAGCACTATCAGCCTAATTAACCAAAAAGCCAGCCGAAAGGACATGATGAAGCCTATGTTGCCCTTGGATTTATGGTGGGGATGGTGGGGAAGAGGAGAGTCCCGTGTGTGTTTTGTGTCTTAAACCGCTGGCAGCAGACAGCACAAGACCGAACAAAGTAGGAAGACACTTGGAGACAACACACCCCAGTCACGTTAATAAGCCACTCGACTTCTTTAAAAGAAAGCTCTAGATACTGTAAGTGACAAAGTAAGCCTGTTACAACAATTGCACATGTATTATTATCTGTTTTGAACTTGGTGTTATTTGATCTTATTGGTTTAGAAATTGATATTTCAATAAATAGTAAACTTGGCTGATTTTGTTATCATTTTGTTGACAAGAGGGGCTTGAAAATTCGCCCACTCCCTTAAGTGGGGAATGACAGAAAATGTTTCAGAACCACTGGTGTTGGATGACGGCGACAGTGGCAAGAAAAAACCTTGAGAGGAACCAGACTCAACAGGGAACACATCCTCATTTAAGTGATAACTGATAGCAGGGATTGATCTGTACTTATACTATTTGTTGGGCGGCTGAAAATTTCAATGTAACAGTTGATGTCTTTAAATGAATATGAAGTCCAGTTGTAGAAAATTCCAGTCCTGAGCTTTCGAGCGACTGTAGTCACAAGTCTGTCTACATTAGCCGAGGCCAGGCTGATGGTAAAGTGAAACCAAAAGTCACTTTCGAAGTTTAACTTGAAAATTAAGCAAAATAGATTGCTTTAGATTGGAATGTCAATGTTTATAATAATGCAATAATAACACAAAGCAAGGCAAGGATGACTTTAATACTAATTGGTTGAAAAATCTGTTAAATATAGTGAGCTGGCCAATCTCAAAACTCCTTATACAGTATGCAGTTGCATATGGTCGAGTTAGCAATATTTAAAGAATAGATGGCTTTTTAAAAAAAATAATGAACTGTACATATAAAGAAATATAAACATCAGTCATTTGCACTGAAAACAAATATTTGCTGTCAGTTGTATAGCTTTTTTTAAATTTTTTACTGGACTAAAAAATAGCTGGCGTATCTCATCCTGTCTATAATAACAGAAAATGAGCTTGGGCTTCTATGATGGGGGTTTTATTTATCGCTGTCATCTTATCAGGTGTATTTACTTCACCATGGTTTTGATTATTTAGTGTGCCTGACTACATCTTTTATTTGCAGATTGATTTGCTTCTGCAGTATCTAAAGGAAGACTCGAGAAAAGCGGTGAAGAAACTTGCCATCCAGGACCTGAAACTTCTGGCTAAAAAAGCTCCTCACATGTGGAACAGAAAGAACATACAGGTCAGAACATCCACACTTTCACAGCAGTGAGGATTATAAAAGCTGGATTATTCTTTGTGCAGGTTCGCTAGATTACTGCTGTGTGTTTCCAGAGTTTTTTCTCTCGTCTTGTCACTTGTGGACGTCCTCAGAAATGACAATATTATTTAATGCTTAATGATTAATCAGTAAACATTTATATAGCAGTGCTATATTATGTTTGCTCTAGTATTGAATTTTATATGTTAGATTCAGATTAAGTGTGTTTGTGTGTATTTAGATGTTTTGTGAAAGTGCCCTCAGCACCCCTTATGATGGTCTAAAACTTGGAATGACCTCAGTCCTCTCCACGCTCTCGGGAACTATTGCCATCAAGCAGTACTTCAGCCCTACCACAGGTAGCACATACACACACACACACACACACACACACACACACACACACACACACACACTACATGACCAGAGCTTGCACACATGGCTGGCACAAATCTGGTGTCCACATTTTTAGAACTTAAAGCTGTTACAGGTGTCATTGTGGACTAAAGTACAGTTAGACATTCGAAGTGCTCGTTGCAAATCTCAAAGGTCTCGTCTTCTCGTATTCAGACAATGACTGTGCAGTATACATCAATCAAAAGCTCTCAGTTTAAGTGGTAAAGTGCTTGCCCTGTCATCCAGAGATCGCTAGTTAGATTCCCGGGTGATGCTATGACCTCCCACAGCTGGAGGTCTAGAGAAAGCTGATTGGCCGAGCTCTCTCACAGGGGAGGGATGAGAGGTACTTAGTGCTCCCACATTAATCACGACTCTACAGCCAATCAGGGGCGTCTGTGAGCTCACGCAAGCGGAAGGAGCGGAGAGCGCTGTCCTCCGAGTGTGTTACGCCGCCCCTAACGGTGCCTGAGCGAGCAGTGTGAAAAGATGCAGTCGGCTGGCGTCATGTGGTTCGGAGGAAACACGTGATAGTTTTCGGCCCTCTCAACTGAGTGGTAGTAGTAGCTTTAATGTGAGAGCCCCCTAGTGACAGGGAAGAATTGGACATCTGCTAAAAGTAATGTTGAACTTGATGATGAACAATTCTGGCCCTACCACAGTAAAATGGTTCAATATGTTAACGTGAGCTAAAATAAAAGGACACGTCTAGAGGGGTCACGTTTACAGGGGTTGGACAATGATACACTGGGCAATTTAGTGTTGGAGGTTTCATGGCTGAATTTGACCAGCTTGGTGGGCAGTCTTTATTGGTTTCACATTTCACCAGTAACTGCGGAGTGTGAAGGTTGCATTAGCAGAGTAATAGCACACTTTTGCTTAAAATATTGTAATACACACAATATTATGGGTGACATATCAGAGTTCAAAAGAGGACAAATTGTTGGTGCGCGTCTCACTGGCGCATCTGTGACCAAGATAGCAAGTCTTTGTGATGTATCAAGAGCCACGTTATCCAGGGTAATGTCTGCATACCACCAAGAAGGACAAACCACATCCAACAGGAGTAACTGTGGACCCAAGAGGAAGCTGTCTGAAAGGGATGTCCGGGTGCTGACCCAGATCGTATCCAAAAAACATAAAACCACAGCTGCCCAACTCACTGTAGAATTAAATGTGCACCTCTTGGGCTATGGACTTGTTTCACGTATTGTTCTCTCATGAGTCCAGCTTCACTGTCTTTCCTACATCCAGGAGAGTTACAGTGTGGCGAAGCCCCACAGAAGCGTAACATCCAGACTGTTGCATGCCCAGAGTGAAGCGTGGGGGTGGATCAGGATGATAATGGATTAATACACACAGCAAGACTGGTGCCAGAGTGGTTTGATGAACATGAAAGTGAAGTTGAACATCTCCCATGGGCTGCACAGTCACCAGATCTAAATATTATTAAGCCACTTTTGGGTGTTTTGAAGAAGCGAGTCAGGAAACGTTTTCCTCTTCCAGCATCACATAGTAACCTGTCCACTATTCTGCAAGAAGAATGGCTCAAAATCCCTCTGGCCACTGTGCAGGACTTGTATCTGTCATTCCCAAGATGAATTGATGCTGTATTGGCCGCAAAAGGAGGCCCTACACCATACTAATGAATTATTGTGGTCTAAAACGAGGCTTTTCAGTTTCATTGTCCAACTCCTGTACATACAAACTTTCTCTGAGAGGCGCATTAGATAAGATTAATTATTTTAAGATCAGGTCTGTAACTGTAAGTAGGTTTAATATTTGGAGGATCCTCAGGCGTGTTCATGAAGCTACGCCCCCTCTGGGTCTACACTGGTAAGTAGAGTGTCCCATGAAATGCCTTACAGAAAGAGAACCCAAAAACAGAAGAGCATTCCAGAGAAGTAGTTATTTTCAGACAGGGTTTTCAGATTCTACATATTGTATCTCTCGAATTGCTGGGTAAACTAGCCGGCTAGAATTCAGCTGTTTTATCCACGCGGCTTTAGTTGATCAAACACTCCTGATCAGTGACCCAACCTCAGCCACTGGGGGTTCACACAAGTTTGTGTGCTCTTAAACCTGGTTAAATCCGGCTGGGTTGCATCAGAAAAGGCACAAGAACCATGTGATCCTCTGTGGTGACCCGAACGGGAAGAAAGAAAAGATGCTTCAGAGAAATCAAATATTAGAGTTTTAAGTATAATTTCTGAGTATTTTATCCATCCTGATTGCTTGCTATTTTTAGTGCAGCTAAGACTAGGTTCCTTTTGTTAATCAGTTATATATATCCACAGCTGATGCTTCAACATTTCAGCACGTAGGCACCCGTGTTCAAAATGACCCAATTAAACGAATCGTGTTCTTTACTTTCAGGTGAATCCCCGCCATCTCCTCACCTGACTGACATCGTCAAACTGGCGCAAGACTGCTGTTACCATAGCAACTTAGCCGTGGCAGCCCATGGCATAACCGTGCTAGCAAACATCGTCATCTCCTGCCCTGAGAAAGGTAGTATGCCTAAACTCAAAGTCCATGTCTTTTGGGCAATTCCACAAATTATATAGTTAATTCTATACTATAGTTAATTATATAATACATTAAGTATAATATAATTGGTGTGTAATACTGTTACAAAGCATAAGTTTATAGTTTTACATTTGACACCTGATGATGTGAGAATACAGCAACATACACCTTGGCACAAAATGTAAAAAAAAATTGTATGATTCAGGAAGCTTCAAGAGTCAAAAATTATTCGCACACTGGCGGTAGAATTTATTTTAATTCACTTTTCTAACAAGTTTTCGTATTCCCTCGTTAAAAATGTTTTAGGCTGAGCTGTAAGTCACAAATGCACTGCTGTCATCACTTCTTCATCAGAAGTGTCCCTAAAGAAGCACAATTTCCCCTCTCACTTACATTTGCGTTGTTTCTCTGTTTGTGTAGATGTTGTACAGTTGGAGCAGGACACGGTAATGGGGATGGAGTCTTTACTGTTGCTGTGCACTCAGGACGACAGTGCGTCCGCACAGACCACGCTGAAAGTGAGCATAGCACTTACAGTTACACTTGAGTTGGTTTGGTTTAGGATATGAGTGGGTGTTCATTTGTGTAAAATCTCATTTTAAGAAATTTGGGCTAAAGTATTAAATGTAAATTTAATGCTGCACCGTCCTAACCCACACACGATCCTGTGATCTATTTACAGCCTGTGTAAACTTTCTCTCTCTCTCTCCCCCCCTCACACAGACTGTGCTGGTGTGTCTAGTGAGGATGTTGAGGGCACGTCCTCTTCTCAGTCAGGTGTGTGTGGAGTTCCTCCTAGCCCAGCTGCATCACTCCTGCGATTCAGCATGTGTCGCTATCTGCCATGCTCTGGCTGCCATTGTTACTCAGCTGCCCGTGCTGGGGGAGAGCATGCTGGGAAATCTACTGGAGCTGTACAGCAGTGCCACTCACAGGAGCTCTGATAAACAGCAGGAACTTTTGGTTGGTGTTTACATTGAAAGAAATAAATTGTTTACTAAAGTAAAGCGGATTTTTGGAAACGAGTTAACCCTTTTATCAAAATGGTATTTAATAGATGGTTTAATGATGTCTTCTGCAATGTCTGTTTCTCAGGTGTGTTTGGCCACAGTGGTGTTTGTGGCAAGCCAGTCGTCCCTGAGCGCTGAGGTAAAAGCTGTAATTCGACCACAGCTGGAAGCCTCGGCTAACGGCTGGACGGTGTACCGCATTGCACGTCAGGCCTCGCGCATGGTAAGCTACTTACTCGGGTTCTGACTCGTATTAATGCTTATAGCTCTCCTGGTCGAATCTTTACACTGTACAGGCACTGTTGCTTTTACTTCAATATAATACTTTATATAAATAGTAATAATAAGAATAATAATAAGAAGAAGAGTTAAATAGTAAAAATATTTACTGAACCTCGTTGCAGGGCTGCCACGAGTTCTCCAGCGAACTGTACCAAAGTCTGCGCACACGTGTTGCCTCTGAACACTTCTACTTCTGGCTGAACGCACTGATGGAGTTCTCGCAGGCTGAGCACTGTCTGACCCACCTGACTGACGGAGACTACAGCGGAGCCATCAGTGCCATCAACGATGCCCTCGAATCCTACCAGAAAGGCTTCACGTCGCTGACGGTCAGAGTCTAGTACAGTTCACGCACATCTTAGAGAGTCAGGTCCTCAGTTTGATTACAGTAAAATTTTAAAGGAGGCTGATTCCTCCTCTCCTCTTACTTTAGCTTCACACACACAGCGCCTGCGCGCATAAACTGAAACACTTATCTGTCGGGATTTATTTGTACTTTTTTTAAAGGTAAAGTGCAGGTTACTTTGTTGTTGTTTATTTACTTTATATTTTGTATTAATTATTTTTATGTATAAATTTTTTGGGGCTGTGGAACGGATAATTTGAGTTTCCATTATTTCTTATGGAGAAATTTCCTTTGCTCCTGCTTCCAGAACAAATTATGCTTTCACTGGGTTCCTCTGTGTGTGTGTGTGTGTGTGTGTGTGTGTGTGTGTGTGTGTGTGTGTGTGTGTGTATATCTAAGTATATATATAAGTGTATATATATATATATATATATATATATATATATATATATATATATATATATATATATAATGTGATGGTCCAGGAGCTAAGAGAATTAACATGTATACAGTAGCAATTCACTCCTCATCAGCAACAAGAAGATTGACGATACCCGAGCCCTTCAGGGACTCATTAAAGAGTCAAGCGGCTCCAGGTACAATAAAAACGACCTCCTATAACGTTCCTTAGAGCATTGAGCTTGTCTCTGTCTGTCTGCTACTGAGTGTGCTCGTTTGTTTTGTGCACAGAGTGGGTGAAAGTCATTATTCAATATTGTCTGTTTTTTTTGTTGTTGTTTTTTTATGTCTTTTTGTCTGCCCATCGTCTCTAGTGAGTCCAGTCAGATTCCCACAACCGAGCCTGCTTTCCTGAGCAGCTTATTAAGCCTGTTGGCATCTCCCACACTCACACTATTGCCTCAGCACACCACCACACATAAAACACATTCAGAAGTGACCTGCAAACACCAAAGGACCCGAGTCTTCTCAGGAAATCGAGGCAAGGGGGGGTTTTTGATCTTTCTTTGATGAGTCAGCTTGTACCATTCAACAAAGGACCCCACCAGACCGCTATGTTCATTCCGTTCCTCATACACCTGACCACAGCTTGTGTCATCAGAAATGTTTTGTACTGTAGGTGGCAGTTCACTGAAGTCAGAAGTGCATAAAGAGAAAAGGAAAGCAGCGAATACAGTCCCTTGGGGAGACTGGTGGGGGGGAGGGGGTGTGTGTCAAAGACTATTGCTTGTGCGCATTTTTATCAATATTGTCAAGTGAAGTGACGCACATATTCTTGTATTAATAATGATTGCACCCATGAAAATAGGCTAATAACTAGAAAACTAGATTGTTTTTCAATCAAGATCAGTCACAGGTTCTCATAATATAAGTATATATAGCTGTTCATGGCAGATGGGCGTGCCTGTCTTTATGTTCATTAACCGCACAACGTGCAGTCTCTATTTGTTGTCTTATATTTCGCACATAATCTTCTGACTTGCCGTATCATCGTATCAATGTGTACGAGTAGTTAGAAACTTATTTGAGCAGTGTATTTTTGTCTGTGTTTGTGTATCCAGGCTGCGAGCACCCCCCTGAGTCCTCTGCTGTTCCAATGTGAGTTCGTGAAGCTGCGAATTGACACTCTGCAGGCTCTGGCCCAGCTCATCTGCACCTGTAACAGTCTAAAGACGAGTCCTCCGCCCGCCATCGCCGCCAGCATGGCTCTGTCCTCCGGGAGCGAGCTGCAGCGCTGCGGACGCATCTCCCAGCAGGTGCCAAACACATCAACAAAAAATACATTCTACATCTTATTCTTATTATTTGTTTTTTATGATTATTATTATTATTATTATTATACACACCAGTCATAATTGTAAACACCTTCATTGAACCCTCACATCTATCCCTCCAGTGTGTTAGTGTTGTTTAATATTGTCTTCTGAACATCGGGCTACTTTGTAGGCACACATCACTCACCACTAATGGATGAGATTAAGTCTTATCTTTACATCTACTAAAATAATAAGAAATGTCCTTCGCTTCTGTGCAGATGAAGCTGTCCATGGATGAATTCCGGAGTCTTGCCGGTCGATACGCAGATTTGTACCAGTCCTCTTTCGATGCTGATTCGGCTACACTCCGTAATGTCGAGCTGTATCCTTTCAAGGAAAAACTGAATCTAGAGAAGTGTGTGTGTATGTGTGTATGTGTGTGTGTGTGTGTGGTAGTCGTCTAAAATCCTTTATTATTAATGACACTAATAAGAAAATACAACTTAAACAAATCATCTGCAGGGTTTTTTTTTTGTGTGTGTGTGCTGAGTATCTTCCAACACTGGTTGGCACCATCCCACTGAAAATTAAATGAAATGAAACACTTTCCTCAACTCATGTAACAGGCAACAGCAGAGCTGCCTGCTCGTCTCCTATGTGATTGAGGCCTTAATACTCGACCCTCACACTGCCAGGTAAGAGTGAACACATGCAAAGAACTTTTTATTTAAATAGGCCACAATTGTATGGACATGTGACAGGGTTTAGTAGGAATTTATGTTGATGCTAAAAAAGTCCCAACCTGTACTGTGCAAAAGTCTTAGGCACCATATTATATGCTGTACCAATTTTGTTATATATGTTTATCTTGTCTGCATAATTATGTACAAAATCATTGAGTATTTCCATATATAACTTTTTATAATGAGTGTGACAGAAGAACTCGTATTCTCCAGCAAGCTCAGTAAAACCTAACATCTGTTTTCTTATAAAACTGCACAAATCTGTGTCTAAAACTTTAAGCAATGAGTTTTCACTCCAAATATTGACTGTTTATTTTATTACTCTTCATTGCTCTTCATAGAAGTTTATTTTATGCAGAAATGTTTTCAAAAGCATCTTTTGCTTATGCCATATGCCATATTTTGTATGTGCCCAAGATTTTTGCACAGGACTTTAAGTATAATACTTGTTAGATTTTACTGAGCTTGCTGGAGAATATAAGTTCTTCTGGTAACTTCGCTCCTTTACATTTTTATGCAAATCCCAGGAGTGTACATTAGGCTTTTTTTGTTTCCATCTAAAAACTGGTCTGATTTGTACTATATATTTTTTCTTTACAGCCATGCATATATTTTCCTGTAATGTTATTTATTAATTAATTTTTAAGTTATATATGGAAATACTAAATGATTTTGTACATAATTATTTATATTATTTTTTAAAATATATTTGACCGTGTTAATATAAAATTACATAGACAATAATAGTTGAACAGGACTTTGAAATCTGAGAAATTATAAACAAATGCGAAGTAATGACTTTAAAACATTGTAATAATACCATAAATGCTGCTTTATTATATTATTAATGCTTTCATGCTGTTGATATGTTGCACATGCTTGCTAACCAGACAAAGCTAACTAGTGCACAGAAGCTCTTGTCTATAATCAGCATATCAGATTGCACACTTCTAGGTCCCATTGTGCACTTGTGTTTATTTCTGCATGAGGGGTAGAGCATCCTGGGACAGAAAGATGCTCATAACGAATGCTTTCTAGAACAATTAGGTCCGTTCATTTGGAGCATGAACAGCGTAATCCTCAAATGTAATCCTTGATGATGTTAATCATAATTTAAGGGTCAGGTTTACGGTCTGATATCTTGTTCTTACTTTGATACTTTATTCACCAGGTGTATGCTGTAAGCGTGTATGTACAACGATCAGCCATGACATTAAAACCACCTCGTTTTAGGGTCTCCTTGTGTCACCAGGGCCGCTCTTGACCCCTCAGGACATGACTCAAAGACTTTTGGGGGGAACTCTGGTACAGACCCCACAGCGCATCCCAATGTTGCTTGATCTTATTGGGAGTTTGGAGGGTGTGTCAGCAGGCTTGGGCTTTTTGCGTCCTAAAGCCTGTGCATGTTGGGCTTTGGTGCACTGGATGTTTTGGTGCCGTTCTTTCGCAATTATGCTGCATTGGCATTGCAGACAGGTTGGCCTTTGATCTCTGCAGGCATTAGCAATCAATGTTGTTTTGTTCACCAGTCAGTGGTCACAATGTTATGGCTGATCGTTATAAAATATTACCAAAGATTGCTAATAATCCTCTTATTACCTGCAGCTTGGTAAAGCATGTGATGTAAATGCTGATCATTCAACTTTTTCTGTCCCAGTTTGCAGGATTTCGGCTCGCTGAGTTCAGTTCAGGCAGAGAGCAAATATGAGCGCAGGATGCAGTCTGTGTTCAACCTCGTTTTGGAGGAAGTGGAGTCACTGAGCAGGAAGCACCCTCCTGTTTCTTACCTGGTACAGTACAAAAACAGCTGCTGCAGTGGCCTACATACAGCAAAAACCTCCATTTATAAAGTATAAACCTACATTTTCTACTTGTTAAAGATGTATTCGGCTCATCTGGTCGAATTTAGTGACCCTCCAAAATTATAAAGGTACAAAATAAATATTATGTGAAAAAAAAAATAAAGTCACATTCTTTAATTGAAGTTTGCATGACATGTGACATCCACATGAACCCGGAACCATCAGCATTATGTAAAGTGTGTAAAAATCACCTTTTGCCATTTTTCAGACTGCCGCCTGTGTGTACTCGACTCGGATTAAAAAGTGTGCAGTGTTGCTTTTTGAGTCTCTTGTTTGCAGAATCTGTTATTGTTTGTTTCAACTCTTTGTCAGTCATGTTTCTTCCTCAAATATTATGATAATCACAAGTAAGCCTGTCAGGAAATGTTTGAGAAATATTTGCATATTCAAAAAGACTTCCAGCATGCATATAGTTACTGCATATACACTCCCTGGCCAAAAAAAGTCACACACTCTAAGATGCTGATCGGATTCACTCGGCAATCACTTAATCTTTACAGATCGGTTGTCTCTTAACTGACCGTTTACATAAACCGATACTGTTGCAATGACGCAAGTCAACAGTCGCATCAACATGCCGTCACCAGTCTGGGAATATTAGAAAATGTCTTTGAAAGACATCAAATTTGCAATATGCAAAATCATGTTTGGGTTTAGAACAAAACTTTGCATGTTGGTGAACGTCTGCCAAAAGCATTAACGAACCTTATTCGCCGCTAAAGAACAGCGCAGCGTGAATGATTTGAGTATGGAAAGGTATCCGCAAAGGCCGCAGTTTAATCTTGTATGTCGACCCTCACTCGACTGCCTGTAGCAGAAAACATCAAAAAGCTCAAGCCTTATACCGCAGATTGCAGAAAGACTAAAACTATTATTCTAAAAATAATAATAAAGAAAGAAATAAAGAATGGTTTCCGGCTCTGGCCGAGGCAGCCCAGGTTTATCTTACCACTCTTTGCATGCAGTCTGAGAATGAGCAAGTATTCAGCACAGCTGCTTTTAAAAATGCAGGAATTCTGCATTCGGTCACCAAATATAAAGTGACAGATGTGTTGTGTTTTATTTTAAAACATTCGGTTTCGCTTTGCTATTTAATGATGCAGCCTTTTTGCATGTGTTGAATGTTATAATGAGTATAGTAGCACAATAAGTATAGTCGCATTTTAGGCAAGCATTCTGGGGTGTGTGAGCTCCCTTGATACTAGTTAAGGAATGGACAATTTTTGTTCTTAAGTCAAGCATGTGCTATTACGTTCTCAAATGTTAATTATATTTATGCACTGCTCTTTAGAATACAGTGGAACATCGGATTGCGAGTAACGCGGATTGCGAGTAACGCGGATTGCGAGTAAGGCGGTTTGCAAGCGCGTTAAAGATTTTTAATAAATATTGACTTAAAAAATGGACAAGTCTTGGTTTACGAGTGCCGAGTATCATGTTTTCATTTCTTCCACATTCTTCCACGCTTTTCTCTATCCTTCCGGGGTGTAATAATCCTAATCCTGATCCAGTTCCAGTAATTTCAAACCTCCTAAGTTGTTTTCTTCGCTTTGATGGCAACTTTTTTTTTGTTTTGTTTTTTGGCCAGGCAGTCTGTTTTGTAGGGATTTGTCATGATATACAAATAATTTTAACTAAATAAACATTTGAATTATCATTTATTATTCAGCCTTCAAAACGATTATCCCTCAATTTTTTTTTGGTAAAATCACAGCAGAATACATCTTTAATAACAACACAGCACGGGTTTACTACGTCCACTGTTAACACTTTTTGCCGCCTTGTCGGCGCTGAACACCAGGACAGCCAGGCAAAAGAACAGTTTCTTCCCTCAGGCAGTTACACTGATATTTATTTGTTCATACCCTAAACTTATTCCATTTCTTGTTAATTTTTTAACGTGTGTGTGTGTGTGTTGTTGTCGTCGTCGTCTCTGGAAGCTTCTGTCACCAAAACAAATTCTAAACGTACTTGGCAATAAAGCTCTTTTTGATTCAGATTCTGTAACTGAGAAAATCACTTACTCACTCACTCACTTTCTGTTTCTCTTTAGCACACTGGCTGTCTGTGTGACGCCGTCATCGCTTTGCTCAAAGTCCCCCTGTCCTTTCAGAGGTACTTCTTCCAAAAACTGCAGTCTACCAGTATCAAAGTGAGTCATGTCTCTGCTTAACTGCGTGATAAATAAATGCTTTGCCATTAAAATCTCAGTAATTATGTGCACCGCCATCCAAATGATTAGTTACTATAGCAGAATAAATTACATTTTTACTTCAGCTCAGCAATGACCGTAATAATGTAACAGGTTTATCTGAGATTATTATGGATTATTTAGCATTTGTAAAAGATAATTATATTTCCGTTATGACCAATCCATCCTGTATTGTACTATATTATAGTAGAGCACTTGCTGCATGTTATTTCCAGTAACATGTGATCATAAACTTATCAGATATAAAGTTATTATTGTGCTCTTATTTTCAAATGTGTCTATTTATTGTATTTTATATACTATTCAGTTATCAGTAATTATATGTTCTTAATTATTTGTACATACGCTAAGTTTATTACTGCATAAATGTAGTCACATTTAGAAGGATGACATTACTGCATATAATAACTATATAACTGTATAAAACGTTTTAATAATATTAAGAAAAGTTTGATACAGTGTGCCAACATGCCGCAGTGGACAGATCATCGTCTGTACCGCTTTATCCTGTATACAGGGATACAGGGTCGCGGGGAGACTTGGGGCACAAGGCTGGGTACACACTGGACAGAGTGATATACAGTACTGTATATATTAAAATACAAATATCAGTAATAATATGCATGTGTTGCAACTACGAATGGTTGTTGGACCAGCAGAGTGTTTAAATGCACTTCAGTATTGCACTTTAGACGGGTGAACTGTATGCTGTTATTCGTATTTCAATATATACAGTATATCTGTCCACTGAGGCGTGGCATGGGGGCTTAGTGGTTAGCACTGTTGCCTCGCGCCTCCAGTGTCCGGGTTCGATTCCCAGTGCTCCTGAGCTGTTTCAGAGTACAATGTAGTAGATAAGTGGTATTAGATGATCCTAATTTGTTAAGTAGAATATTTATATCACAAGTACTTGTAACGTAAAAACTTACATAGCCCGACTTCCCCAACCTTGCTGCACGTAGCATGAGCAGTTAATAAAAGAGCAATTTCTAAGTTTCTGTACGGTAGTATTTGCATTAGATAAACCAACAAACAGACTTGTTAAATCGATACCACCGACTATATAATATTAGATGAATCTTTATTAATCCGGATGGAAATTTCAGAATTCCAAAGGAAAATGTATTTCACTGTCGAGGTAAGTTGAGTGCTACGTCAGTGTCCCAATTTGACCTTATTTCCTGTTTTGTGGTTTCCCCCCCACAGCTGGCTCTGTCTCCATCTCCTCGTACGCCCAACGAGCCAATCCCGGTGCAGAACACACAACAGCTCACTCTAAAGGTAGAGGGAGTCATTCAGCACGGCTCTACGCCCGGCCTCTTCCGCAAAATCCACTCGGTCTGCCTGAATGCCAGCTCCACGCTGCAGTCCAAGGCCACTCCTGACTTCAAGGTGGTGTTCAAGTGCCAAATAGTCACCATGAGATTGTAGCGTCATACTGTATATTATATGGGAGAATTACTGAATATAACCTGTGAATAGAGACTGAGATACTATTATTATTTATCAAAATATTCTCACAGGGTTAAATGACTTTAGTAAAAGCTGTTGTCCAAATCCTTTAGTGCTCAATCTATCATGTGTAAAAAGTTAACGTGGTATGTGTTTTAAACATCCTTCTGACAGTCCAGTGTGAATCTTTAGAAGAGACGCAACAGAATAATTTACGAGTCTCTAATTTCATTTTAACACGCTCTCATCAACTTCCTTTACTGTTTGAAATTGGCAATGTTCCATTTGCCAAGACTGTAGCAATATAACTAGTGAGATAAATCTGTTAAATATTTGTGTACATACAGTACAGTAGTGCAGTTCTCTCCTGTAAAGCAAGCCACGACAATTAAAAGTATTTTAAACGTTTTATTAGTAGTGCTTAGTATGTTGTTATAATTTATTGCTCCAGCGCTTCCTCTTAGTGATCTGTTTCCTTTCACTCATTCACTAATAAAACAGGGTTCTGTTGACAGGAAGTCGAGAAGGGCGTATTATAAACAGCTTAGAGCTCTGATATGACACCGCCATTACACGATCAAGATTCACATCAAGGATTCACGTGTCTTGATTCAGTCTCAAAAATTTACAGCAAAGTTTTAAAAAAAATTTAATAAAAGTTAGTCTGTTGGTAGATTTAGTGTAAAACAGTAACAGCAAATCCTTTTTAGTGGTAGAAAAAATTTGGACATATATATGTTTTAAAATTCATTGTCTTTAGATGATCTCATATCTTCGCTTAAGTTAGTTTTGTAAGTTTGTGTTGCATTATACTCTATACTTTCTCTATAAATATAAATATACACAGTGTAAAAGTTTCTCCACATGTAAATACTAGTAAGAAACCAATTTTCAGCAGAATTGTATAGGAAAGAATGAAGATGCTACTGTTACCAGCACTATCTTCCTCCTCTTTCAAAAAAGTCTTACGGTCTCTGTTTGGTTCTGAGAGATCTCATAAAAAATTTGATGATCTTGATGTTGCATGGTCATATCTCCCAACCCTTTATATTTTCCCTTTAGATTCCTCTCGAGTCCAAGCCCAACGAGATTGAGCAGCGGGTGGAGCCCCATAATGACTACTTTAGCACTCAGCTCCTGCTGAACTTCTCTGTCCCCGGGAGCCACAGCGTGACAGTGGAGGCGTGCGTGGTGGACGAGCATGGGGTTCAGTGGAAAACCGGGCCCAAGAGTACAGTCAGCGTTAAATCCATGGAGGATCCGTTCTCACAACAGCTACGGCATCAGCAGGCTGGAGCTCAGGCGGCTCAGCGCAGTGTCACCGCTCGCTTCCAGTAGCGTATAAGACGCCCACGTTTGCACGCCATCCCTCTACAGGATTTCTATACAGGGACATTTCAGCTTTTGGTCCAGATTAGCAAGTCTCGCGCAACAGGTTGCATGTGTTCTTTGACTGTATGAGGACATGCTGTTACAGGATGCCATTAATAAATTGCTTTCGGTAACATATGACATCTAATGCATTAATATAAACCTGTGTCAAAGCTGCTGTATAGAAAAATAATCAACCAATCAGATGTAAGAATTCAATAAATGTCTGCATGCTACTGTATAATTTATAGACATGATCTGTTTTATGCTTCCTGCTGCCTGTAGATTCAAAATGCCTTTGCAAAAAAAATTAAAAAAAAAAACAAATCTTACTTGCGCTTACAGACAGACCCACCCTTCTTTTGTAAAAAAGTATGCATGTCCTTTTATGGAAAAAAGCAAAGAGCTCTTTTAGATGGAGGCAGACCCTATTTACAGAGCTGGAATTTATAGGCTTTAAAAAACTTGTTTTATACTTTTAACTGTCATCGATTTAAAAAAAAAGGAGTTTCAATGTGGGGAAAAAAACTATTGTTTATATAAGAAGCAGCTAAATTTGAACCAACCTCTGGGAGGAACTGAAAGTAACAGATTTGGATGAATTACCTAAAGGAATGTCTAAAATCATTGACATGGTTTGTTTGTTTAATGGCGTTCAAAGACATTAACGTGAAATGAAGAAAATCTCTGTTGAAATGTCACTTCTTAATAGAAAGCTGTGTCACATATATACATGAAATGGACTTCGTAAGAAGTCAATTGAAAGAAACCAGTAGCTCGTACAGCCTAACCTTTAGAGTTTAGTGCTATTTTATATTTCAATTTTTTTAATTTTAATAAAACATCTTAAATTTAAAATATAGTCTCAAGCAGCTATGAGCTATGCACACCAGAAAGACAGTGGGCGAAAAGGGGACATGTCAGAATAGGGGGAATTTTACGGCAAGACCTTCAAAACACCCGAAATGTTGCGGGGGAAAAAATAGCCACAACAATGTGATGTCACTGAAAATGATGTCACTCAATATAATGCCACACAAAGTTATTAACCACTTTTCTTTATAAGTTTAAAGCATCATTACTGCTGACCCGTTTAAGATATAAAAAATCTCTTTGAATTTTTGGATCCTGGATTTATTGAGATCACATGGGCCCGGTTTGTTGGCGATCGTATAAATCTCCTAGGAGGAGTACATCAAAAGAATCCGTTGAGTGCATTTTGCAAATGACCTAAAAAAAGCTGACTCCCTGTTGAGTTGAGCCCATGAGATGCAATGTAAAAGTTGTTCAGTTCAATGAGCTCTAATTGTGTACCAGGTTTTGCACACATACATGCAAGTATGAATGAGCTATGCAGAAAATGTCATGTGTGGGCCCTGTGACACGCCTGGGGCCGAGACTCTCAGGCATCCTAATCGCCGCAGATTTTAATGACTTTTTGAGCGTGTTAAGAATCTCAGAAAAAAACATTCTGGAAAAAATTTTTAAATAATCCTTAGAAGAATAAGGGGGTCCTTTACACACTATGGCGACATAGGGATGATGTCATAGTGCCTGGGCCGTAAAAATGCCTAAGCAAAACTGTAAAATCCTCATGAGTGGAAACATATCTTCTTTGAACATATTAATTACTAGAGGGTAACTGCGGCTTTGCCCGCATGCAGATCCTGACGCCCGCGTGCTACCATTACCTGGGATGTGAGTGTGCGGTCAACTCGCTGCCGCTCCTCACACTGCGCCAATGTTTCAGCAGCTATGTTATTACCCCACAGGATGACATAAAAGGTGTTGACGGTGCTGTCTAGGCCAAGCAGAATTTCTGTTTTATACATATAGATAGATAAATTAGACCTGGTATTATACCTGCGTAATAACTGCGTCATAAGCAGAAGTCTGAGGATGGGATCTGTATGATATGTTCTGTTTTCTGTGAAGCACCTGGGGCTCCGTTTGTTTTCACACAGACTCCTGAGCGTGCAGCGGTGTCCTCTGCCAGCTGTTAGGTCAAGATGCCTGTTACGGTAGATGACTAACGACGAGATCTCAAGGTGTTAATAATCAAACGTGTAACATGATAGAATGTAGACCACTGCTTTGCATTCTCAGTCATAGTTATACATAGTTAAAAAAAAAACAGCTGCCACTTTTTATGTCTATTTCAAGCATAGCAACTGTTCTCCAGGCTGTTCCAGAAGCATAAGGACGGGCGCTGTGGAATAAATTCTCTGATGTAACTGTAGAGAGAATCTGCTTGCTTTCACTGATGATGTTGTGACATCATATAGTACAAGACACTGTACTGTGAATTTGAACAAACACACACACTCCATTCACATGAATGCTTTTTTAGATGTTGTGAGTTACATACTAATATAAATTATTTTTTATTAATCTTTTATATCACTTATTCAGTGTACAGGGTTGCCGGGGGGCTTAGGGCATATCCCAGTAGACTTAGGGCTCCTGGGATGAAGTATACCCTAGACTGAGTGCCAATCCAATGCATGGAGCACACACACACACACCGAGCAATTTGGGAACGCCAAGTAGCCTAATCTGCAAATCTTTTGACTGTGGGAGAAAACTGGAGTACCCTGTGGAAACCCACCAAGCACAAGGAGAACATGCAAACTCCATGCACACAGACTCCGAGGCGGGAATCGAACCCTTAACCCTGGAGGTTCGAGGCCACAGAAGTGTCCTGATTTTAATCATACGTCAAAAAAATTATTTGGTGGACAAAGTACTATTCTAATAGGACAAAAAAACTAACCAAAAAGCTTTTTTTATTGCGAATGTACCCCGTTCATGTGTGAAAATGATTTCTCATGCTTCCTGGAATATACCTGTGCTTTCAGGAAAGAAAAACTCCTTAGATGTAATACCCAGTCAGTCATTCAGTACACGCAGACATTATAACGTTCCTGAGCCATGACCAACTTGGCAGTGTATTAACATTTAGAAAAATGACCACCAGGTGTTTCACACACTCCTACGAGGCATGGCTTTTGTGCCTGTCACTCTGTCTGATTGTGATATGTGAGTTGTGATATTTAAAACACGCAGTGACATATTCTGTTTAAAATGTCTGAACAGGTGTTTATAGTATCATATCAGACTACAGTCCTGGAGAGCCCCAGCACTTCAGAGCTCAGTACTTTCAGTACAACGTTCTAAACATACAGTATACAGTACATGTACACTAGACCACAGTAGAGCCGTCCCCACTCATTTGTGATGCTCAATACCTGCTGTTTAGCAATTCTACACCACGTCTCTTCTTAAAGGTTCTTCATCTACTTTTTTTACACTCCGTTCTTCTTATTGATTTTGCTGTAATTAAAGGGTTCACACACACACACACCACACGTGAGTAGGTGCCCTATTGGAATTTTGTTTTCTCATAGATATTTTAACACTTAATTTTGTAGAATAATGCCAGTTAATCTAATCTGCATGTCTTTGGACTGTGGGAGAAGACCAGAGTACCTGGAGGTCAACCACCAAGCACGAGGAGAACATGCAAACACCATGGACACAGACCCTGGGCGGGACTCGAACCCTCGACCCTGGACGTTATGAACCTACAGTGCTAAAGACTACGCCACCCTGTCACCCATAAGCAGTTAATGCAAATATGAAAACACTTTATTGTGATATTTCTACTTACCACAGGGTACCCGCAGATACCCTGCAGATCCTGACGCCTGCCTGTTACCATTAACTGTGAATTACAATATGTTGCTGCTGTTCCAATGTCTTGACTTCTTGTGATATAAACGCCTGTGACGGAACTACCTATGCAAACACAAACCCTATACATGATATGAACAAAAGTATTTGGACAAACCTACAATGACATTGTATTCAAATACAACATATGTATTCCATTCTTCTTGTTGTCCACAAAAAGTGTTTTTCTGGCAATTCATGCCCGTTTATTCTGTAGAGCATTTATGAGCTCCGGCACCTGGCTTGCAATCCTCGTTCCGTTTTCATCACCCCACTTGTCTTTATAGTCCTTGCTTTGTGAACTGGGGAACAGTCACGTTGGAATAGAAAAGGCTCTTCCTTAAACTGTTGCCACAAAGTTGGAAGCATAGCATCATCCAAGATGTCTTGGCATACTGAATCATTAATATTGCCCTTCACTGGGGATACGGAGCCTGATTGAAACACCAAAATTGAACAATTAACAGGTTTGGCCAAATACTTTTGTCCATATAGTGTATATCCATGCACAATATATTTCTAAACTTCTGACTGAGTATATACCCCTATATGCCTACTTGTAAATTCCTGTACATTATGTTCATATCCACCTCTACATGTCTACTTGTAAATTTCTGTCTGCAGTTAATAACAACTTGTATATATTGACCACCCACTGTAAATTTATAATTATAGTTACCTGCAATATGTATACTATGCTTACATAATATCCTGCACATTATGTTCATATCTATTTGCAAATTTCTGACTACAGTTAACACCACATGTATATACGGCTCATCCACTGTACATTTATAAGTATAGTTACCAGCAATCTGTATAATATCCTTCTGTAATAATTACCCATAGTTTCTCCCTGCACATATCCCTCTTAAGTGTACTTAGACTTTATACCTTTATCCTGCACTTTCTGCTGATTTGCACTTCTGGTTAGACCTAAACTGCATTTCGTTGCCTCGTACTTGTACATGTGTAATGACAATAAAGTTGAATCTAATCTAATCTAAAAATCTATTAGTGAGGGGTCGATTATGAAGGATTCGTTCTTTTTTTTTGGACGAATCTTTAACGTGACTCAGAAGAACGAGTTGTCTCGGAGAGTAATTTGTCCATTTTCTACTGGGTGCGCCTCTGTAGGTTATGTACAGGAAACAGAATCGAGCGATTCTTTCTCAATGACTCTTCTACTCCGAGTCATTCGTTCTTTTGTCATGTGACTCCCATAGACGCTATGCGGTGCAGTAGATTCAAAAGATCGACCGACTCCGACTGGAAGATATAAGAGGTGAGCTACTCATTCTGTTTATTATAATATGTCCTTAGCTGCATTGTAAAATTTTCCTTACTGGAACTAGAGCTAAACTTTTTGTATGTAGACGTGTTGGGGGTCTTTTTCATTGAAAATTCAACATTTTATTTTATTTCTGATCAAAAGAACGAAATGACCTAAATGACTAAAAAAAAAAAAGATTAGTTTATTTTGATGAGGGAGATTCAAAGAACCGAGTCACTAAAATGATTCAAACTTCCCATCACTAGTGTATATAATATAAACGGAGGCACAGCTCAGTTGCACTCGTCTCATTCGGTGAGAAATGCCTGTGACACGTTCACAGTGTGACATAAACGTCTGTGACATGCCTGCGATGGAACTACTTGAGCAAAAACACACGACGAGCATTGCCAATTCACTTTTCCGCCATAGATGAGGCTGCCTACTGTTACATGCGGTAAGGAACACCTGTGACAGGGTCAAGATGTGACATAAACGCCTGTGACACGCTTGCTACTGAACTCCATGCGCAAATCCATCCATCCATCCATCTTTAAAAGAGAAGCCAAGGGACAGCATGGTCCATCACTTCAATTGCACTCCATATGATTGTTTTTCATGCTCATTATTTTCTTATTAATTAGTATGTTTAAAATCACTAAAGTGGTGCAAAAAAATACAAAATACATAAAATACACCTAAACTACTACTGGAAGCCGTTACTTAGTATACTGTAGTAATGTAATCCCTTGTTTGGCCTTGCGGTGGCGCTAGATTGGCTTTCATTGCTCTGGCAGCCCGCGTAGAAAAAAAACGAAGAAGAAGCGTTTAGCGGAGGAAGAGCCGAACGGATGAGGAGGAGAAGGAGAAGAAGAAGAAGACCGTTGCGTTTTTTGCTCGACGCTCTTCCATCTGCAGGAGTCTCAGCTTTTTTCTTCCATAGAATGGAAATAAGGAATTAGTCAGACATAATTAGTAGTATTTTTATGTGATACGGTAGGAGTTTTATCGGGGCGGCGAGAAATAACTGAATTGTTCCTTCGTTTGTTAGTATTATTATTAGTATATATGTTTTTTTCCTTCGCGCGACCTCGTAGTGTTTTGGAGGGGATTCGACATCCAAGTTGGAGGCCAGAGAGGAGATTCATTCATCTGGTTTATTTCCTGCTCAGCCCTCGGTGTTACTCCAGCGGTATTGATTGATTAATCGATGCTTTTGATTGATCGATCGATCGATCGATCGATTGATTGACTCGAAGCAGATGCAGCGGGAAGGGCTCGTGCACGCCGGCGTGGTTGACATGGCAACGACTTCTTCTGTGGCCCGGATTATTTAGATGTATGAAAAAAAAGACCTCGATTTTATAAGAACCACCGTAATCTCCATGTGACTTTGCATCGGTGTGTAGTTTAGCCCAGCTCTCCTCAGCTGGCTCTTTTCTCTTCTCACCCGTCCGGCATTTGCACCCACTGTGAGTAATCATGCCTCTTCACATCAACTCTGTTAGATACAGATTAAATCAGATTGTCAGAAATGTATTATTATTATTATTATATTTCCTGTGACCTCTATGTTTCAAGTCCCTCTGTAATGTGTGTGTGTGTGTGTGTGTGTGCGTGCATGTGACCAACAAATGATCCAGCTCTAATCAGCTGCATTAATGTTGGATTTCAGTCATGCTCTCTCCCACACTTCTCTCAGCTCGGTTCAGCATTAAGTGACCTTGTAGAAGTCTGTAGTGCTTCAGAGCTGAACTCCTGCTTCACCTGTTAGTGAGCATTAGTTACACTCCCTGTTTCAATATTTAATGTTCTTCACCTCATTATACTCTCAAACACAACTCATTAAACACGGTGTAAAGTTTTTGTTTGTTTGTTTGTTTGTTTTGCTCGGTTCTATGCTAACAGGTTAGCCACCAGAACTGTGTCTTGTGGCTTTCTTTCGAGTTGGGTTTCTACACAAACTTCTGCACTGTGTGTGTTAGTGCTGTAAACCTCCGTTCATGTATTAAACAGAACAACAACAAACAGCATGTTATTTCTCTCATTTTCGAGGGTTAATGAAGAGTTTGTTAAGAAGAGCTTGAAATGTTTTGGGGAGATTCAACTTTTTGACCTGTTTGAGGGCGTGCCGGGATCCAGCCTATAAGTCTCGGACTGTTCGGGTGATATTTTTGGTCCTGGTGGTATTTTTGGTTTGTGTATCTATATGGGTGTAGAGTGCTCAGGGTTTTTAGATGTAGTGGATTTTTATTATTATTATTTTTTGGATGTAGATGTAGGGGTGTTAGTGTGTGTATGTATGGTCATTGCTTTTAATATATGGCTGTAGTGGTATTTGTGGTTGGGCTGTTTTTTTCTTTTCTTTTTTACTTATTAGTTAGGGCTGTTTGCAGTTCGCAGGATTTTTTGCAGCGTGTGTAGTTTAGTTTAAGGTTTTTTTGTGGTATTTGGATATGGGCAGACAGCACGTTGGTGTAGTGGTTAGCACTGTCGCCTTGCACCTCCAGGGTCCGGGTTTGATTTCCGGCCAGTTTGCATGTTCTTTCGGTGCTTGGTGGGTTTCCTCCGAGTACTCCGATTTCCTCACACAGTCCAAAGATATTAAAGTTAGGCTTATTGGCGTTCCCAAATTGCCCGTAGTGTGTGAATGGTTGTGTGTATGTGTGTGCCCTGCGATAGATTGGCACCCTGTCCAGAGTGTACCCTGCCTCATGCCCTAAGCCTCCTGGAATAGGTTCCATATCCCCCATGACCCTGTATACGGGATAAAGTGCATAGAAGATGAGTGAGTGAGTGAGTGGTTATAAGCACTGTTTGTGGTTTGGAGGTGTTTGTGGTTGGTGGTATTTATTTGTGGGAAGAGTTGTAGTTTGGTGGTGTTTGTGGTTGTGAGGATGTTATGAGTGTTTGTGGTTTGGGGGTATTTGCAGTCGGTGGTACTAGTTGTAGGTTGCATTTGTGGTTTGGTTTGGTATATTTTGGTTGTGGGCACTATTTGTGGTTTGTAGGTATTTGTGGTTAGTGCTGTGTAGTTGTCATGGGTGTATGTGGTTTGAGGGTATTTGTGCGTGATGGCTATGGGAAGTGTTTATTTTGGGCGTATTGGCTGTTGATAAGTTGTGGGCACTACTTTTAGTTTGCGGGTACTTAGTATTGGTACTTGTTATTTAGTTGTGGGGAGTGTTGTAGTTTGAGGATGGTTGTGGTTGGTGATATTTAGTTGTGGGCAGTGTTGTAGTTTGAGGGTGGTTGTGCTTGGTGGTATTAGTTGTGGGAAATGTTATAGTTTGGGGTAATTAGTGGACATTGCTTGTAGTTTGGGTGGTAGTTGTGCTAGGTGGTATTAAGTTGTTGTCATTGTTAAAGTTTTAGGTATTTGGTTGTGGGCACTGCTTGTAGTTTAGTTTAGTTGTGGGGAGTGTTTCATTTAAGGGTACTTGGTTGTGGGCATTGCTTGCAGTTTGAGGGTATTTGTGGTTGGTGGTATTAAGTTGTTGTCATTGTTAAAAGTTTTAGGTATTTGGTTGTGGGCATTGCTTTTGATTATGAACAGTGTTTGTAGGTTGGTATTTTGTTGTGGGGAGTGTTTAAGATGTTCATGTTGTAGGTGTTGTGTGTAGGTTGTTTGTGAGTGTTGGGATTGAGACCTGGACATCCAGCAGAAATCCCAGCATTTAATAAAGTCATTCATTTCATAGATTCATTTTCTTCTTAATAAAACAACGTCACAAATGCTCCACCCTGAGTTAAAGTTCACACATACAGGCACCTTTACAGTACATAAATTAGACCTATAGACATAAGGGCGAAGTTTATGCTTGGAGGATTAGTCTTAGAGCTTGACAAATGGAGGTGCTGGTGGATGAGTGTTGGTTGTTGATGCTTGTAGATTAATGCTTAATGGAGCCAGTGTGTTGGAAATGCACTTCAATACAGAGATGAGACTCTTCTTTATCAAATGATGTCTTTATTACGATTCACACACTTGGAGTGATTGACCTCAGATAATGTCCATCAGTCTGTAGCAAAAAAAAGGTGTGACTTTTCACAAAGAGTGTTTTATGTGATTCCGAGAAACTGCTGCTGGGAGCACTATGAGGTTAGGTGGATGAGCTTTGGATGTTAACAGCTGAAGGCCTAGCGCTAGGGTTATGATTATGCTTAGGGCAGGGTTAGCTCAGTGGTTAAGGCGTTGGACACATTCAAACCCCTGCACCATCAAGTTGCAACTGTTGGGCCCTTGAACAAGGCCCTTAACCCATAACTGCTCAGATGTTTAATAAGATAAAAAAAAAGTAAATTGTAAATGTTAACCTTTTCGGGTTATATATGAAGTTATATTTGCCTTGGGAAATCTTTTGTTGGAGGAATAAACACAGTTCTCTTCGCAATTCTGTCTACAGCGTCACACCAGAATCTTTCGTAGGTGTTGAAATTTAGTTGAGATCTGCCCAAGCATTTTAGTCAGCTTTCATGTTCTGTGAATGGAGGTGGGGTCTTCCTGGAAGAGAGCATTCCTATCAGTGTAGGACCAGAAGAACTTTGGACTTATTTGCAGTAACCCATCCCTCTAAAGGGGTTTTCTCTGAACCATACTAGTTAAATGCCCCTAGCATAAAAATAATAATAATAATAATAATAATAATAATAAAAAACTACAGATTATCATACAGGTTACGGATAATAGATACGTTTTTGCATCTTAACAGTTTGTCCAAAAAACTTTGTATTAAATCTGGCTGTGTTGCTCAGCAGTGTGATTCACCTTGTCTAGCTGGACAGCGTCTGAACTCTAGCGAACCCTCGCCAACTTGTTCCTCCTCCCTTTTTTTTGTTCCTGTGATTCAACAAATCAGAGCAGGATAGTGTCTCGGGGGTTAATTATTAAGTCGCCATGTCCGTAACCAAGACCAAACCTGATGGAAGCGCAGGGTTATGTGTGTGTGTGTGTGTGTGTGTTTGTCTGTGATTGTCTTTATTGATCACAGAGGACACACAGACAGGAAGAGTCCTGTAGGTGAGCTGCTTGGTTCAGATTGACTCAGCATGGTAGTTTTAGCTGTAATGGGCTATACTGTATACTTAGATTTACAGGATATGAATAGTGTTTTTTGTGCTCATTTAACTAACATGACTGAGGGTTTTTTGTGTGTGTGTGTGACGTCATCGTTAACTTGACAAGACTTAAACCTAAAACGACTCTGTAAAATACAGTAAGCTCTCGGTAGTATAATGTATTTATGATGAGATGTACTGTTATTGTGCGTAATATTTTTTCCCACTTCTGTTTCATTAAGAATAATACTGTTTGCATTTTCAATTGAGCTTTTAAAATAGTATATAAGTGTTTTTTTTTTTTTTTTTGCATAAGGATCCTTTTTCAGAAGGCCTTTAAATTTAATTTGAGAGAAATCTTACAACATGGTGCTATAACTATTGTGACATTTTTAACTGCAGTACAAAATTAGGAAGTTATCGTGTTGTTAAAGTGTGGAGACATGAGAGTCTCAATGAAGTGAATGATTAAAGGTTCCCCAGCCGTCAGGTAGGGCATTATTTGGCTAGTGCCTGCACTTTGGCCAGACCTGCCCTGGTCTTCCACCAGAGATTCACCCACACTTGTGTGTAAATTAAGAGCATGATGAGTCCTCGCGCCGCCTCTGAGCCCTCACACTGTCTCTGCACTGTTACTTTTTTTTTTTTTTTTTTGAGAACGAGAAGCTAAAAGCAGATATTAGATTCAGTGCAATCCATCATATTTGCCTTGGTGCTTAGCATGCTGGGAATATCATACTGTATGCATATTGTGGGCACTTAGGGAGTTTACATTAGGCACTAAAATTAGCTTTTATTGCTAAGGCGTGTCTTTGGATGACTCCGTGCTGAAAGTCCAAAAGTCTGAGAAGTACTACCGTGAACCTTGATTTTTTTTTCTTTTTTTTCTTCAACATCCGGGGGGTTCAACATTTAATCAAAAGACAGCAAGATCAGAAACTCTGTTTCACTGTTTTTTAATTTCCGATAATAAGTGTTTTATTTCTCTTATACAGCAGCGAGTTGCCAATGATTATATATTTTTAATTAGTTTCCAGTAACTGCAGGGTATAAATTTCATATCCCAAGGGGACACTGCAGTAATTGCTTTAAATGTCCTACAAATAGCATTTTCTTGATGAAATTCTCCGAGGTGCGCCGAAGCAACTTAGCAATCACGCCTAAGGGCCGGAAGGCATTTTTTACATAACGCCGCACACAGCAGAACCTCACATGACAATAATGTGAAGAATGTAATATTTCAGGTCAAAAGGTTAAGAAACACTGAAGTATCCTAGGACCTTATGACCATGCTTGTCCAGAAAATGGAAAATAATTAGCACTTCATTTTAAAGACATGGTGATTGTAAATGACTGTAAACGATGTAGTGTTTCATTAAGATCACATTCAATTTGTTTTATAACAGAAGTAGGATTAATATAGTCGTCTTTTCCCATATCTTGTGCAATGTGGCATTTTGTTTCGGCACAAGTTAAGGCCTACCGGTATGTATAACTAAAGATCTGTTGCGTATTAGGCGAGCTGCAACTTGCAGTTGTTGGAGAGCTTGGCGGTCTGGTGTTTTGGTGCGTCAAATATTTAAAATGTTCCTATTTCTGTATCTCTCGCCTGAAAAGCTAGAAAGCTTCCACGATTCAGCCTTGCACCTCTTGTGTTTTTTTTCCACTGTCTAGTTGGCATAGTAGGCGGGGAGGCAGGGGTGTCTCGTTGGTGAAGGTGTCAGACTCTCTGATCAGGATGTCTCCGGTTGGACTCTTGATCAAGTGACCCTGTACAAGTTTGTAGTGCTGCTGTCTGAAGGCCAAAGCTCTGCAAAGCCAAACACAAGCTTCGTCCTTTAGTCTGAAACAAGCGTCACATTTATTTTTTGCTTCACCTGTTAGGGAGCAATAGTAACCCTGCCTGTTTCGATATTTAATGCCCTTCGCCTTATTATGCTATCAAAGACAAATAATTAAAAACAAGTAATACCAGTGTTAATTTTTGTTTAGTTTGGTTTTTGTTTCTGTGCTAACTAGTTACCCAACAAAACAGTCTTTTTTTTTTTTTTTTTTTTTTTTTGTAAGTTGGATTTACCCTGTATTAATATAACCTCCTTACGTTTATTGAAGAGAATAAAAACCAGCATTTTATTTGTCTCCTATAGCACAACAATCGTTTTAGTTTTCAAGAGTCAATACTGTTTGAGTTGATAAGAGCTTGAAATATTTTGGCGCATTGGGCGAGCTGCAGCTTGCAGTCGTTGCGAGAGCGTGTGTCAAACATCTTAAACATTCTTCTATCTGTATTTCTCCTCCACTTAGCCGCAGAATTTAACAATTCAGTTTTACACCTCTCCCCCAGTCGACACAGTGCAAACTTCACAATCACATGCGCAGACTACAGCTACCTGCATACGGTTCACTTGCGGTGAGACATGAAAATTAGGCCCTGTGGTGTATAAAGCACTGGCAGCGAGTGCATTGTAGACTGAGTGCACATCACCCATAGAGCCGAAAGTAGCGATTTTATTTTTATTTATTAATTTTTTTTTACTTGCCGATATCTGATTTTTTTTTTTTAAGAATTTCATGACAAATTAATTAAAAAGTTAATAAAAGGTCATGGCAAGTGGTCAAGGCCACTGTGAAGTTTGCACCCTGTAACTGCTGTCCTCTTTGACGCAGTGGTTTTCTCACCTGTTTCACATTTTTGTATTTTTTTTTAAATATAGAAAGTTATCATGCTGTAAAAAAATTCATAAATAAATAGATGCAAAGCACAAATCCAGCTTTACTTCTGACTCCTACCAAGTTTTGCACTGGAGATCTTCTTCCATGCATCTGTCTTCTTCAATACGTTACATGTACATTTAAAGATCTTTGCGAAAAAATTATTTGGTGGAGGTAAGATAAGTAATGGAACACATCTAGATAATTTTGGGAATTTTTGTCTATCTTTCTGTCTCTTTGTTTGTGCACGCATCACGTAAAAACTACTGAACGACTTGAGGTGTATTTGCCTTTTTGAGCTTGAGGTATCAGGGTTTTTTTTTTCATAGTCACCGGCCCACACGAAGAGAATATATGCTCCTTAAAAATATAAATTAAAAAACGCTTTTATATTATAAAAAATCAACCCTGAAATATCATTGTTCTTCTTACATTTTTTAATTTTATTTGGTACTTTTTTTACTTGGTGTGTGATTGAAATCTACTTAAACGTGATCTCACACCTTCATCTATATTTGTTTATTTATATATTTGAAAATATTTGTTTGATCCAAAATTCAACAGATTTCAGGCGTTATAGATTTTTTTAAACGCGGTTATGACTGTGAAAGTAAATTCCATGTCTAATGTAAAAAGGCACATCTAATTTTTAATAAATCTCTCAACCGAAAATGTCACTTTTGAATGTATTATTTATTTTTTAAGTAAAGACAGCATTTTTTAAAAATAAAGACAATCGTTTTAACTTTTTTCATTATTCCTTCTATGTTATGTACAGCACCTCGGTGTACTTGCCTCTGTGAATTGACTCTCAGTGTGGAAACACTAATATATTTAAACACTCTGATCGACTTGAACCTGTGATTTGACTTGCAGCCATCAAGACAATTAAGTAGCACCTTCTGACCAATCAGTTGCAAGAATGTTGTACTTATTAATACTTTATTACATCTGCAGCTTCAGGACTGGTGGTATCATATCTTTTTTTTGGGGGGGGGGCAAAAGGGGTGTAAAAAATTGGAGAAAGCATTTTGTGATTGGATCTGTTTATGAACGACGAGGTATTTAAATGCGTAGCCTGTTACTCAAACTAGAATTCTTTCTAAAAGTAGTCTTTTATTGTGATATGATCTGATATTATCTTAATGTTGCTACGTTATAACTCCTTGTTAATCTATAGAAGTGTAACCCTAAAAGTCCATTCTTATTTGTCCAGAAATAGTGACCTGAGCCAGCTGTCTGTATAATTGGACGAACACACAGGCTGCTCCAAAGACATCCTGGGTAGCTATTAGAGATATAATCGAACGTGAATGCATTATTCATGACCAGATGATGTGTACTAAACAGATACAAATAGCTGGCAGTGTTTTTTTTTTTTTTTTTTTTTTTTTTTAAAGCATGCCAAAAGTTAGTTTGAGACTGAGAATTGTGCACTGGGACTAGGGGACACAAAAACTTTTGTCAGAAAGCAGTCATAAATGTAGATTGAGAGAACAAGCGTGCAGGACAAAGAAAGAAAGAAAAAGCATCTTCATTTACAGGATCGATTCGGGTCAGGATCGAGGTGGTTTAATTTAGGCCTTTACAGACGGAGGAGGAGGAGGAAAGCATCGTCTGCCCTCTTGCACATTCCTGACCCTGACAGTGAGGATGCCATCCCGTGGGGGCATGGCTGGTGTCTTTACCACTGCACCACTCGGGGGCCCTCTGGACTTTTTTATCTATATATATTATTATTATTTTATTTTTTTCGGAAAGAAAATACATTCATAGGCAAGCACATGCACAACTTCTCAGAATCAAAAATACTCACTTCTTTTTTTTTTTTTGTATAATAGTTCTTGTTTCATTCTATACATATCATTTGAATTTTTCCTTAAAAGTTAAAACTTGTGTTTTTTATGCTGTCAATTAAACTCAGAAATACTGACAATCAGAATCGGCCATAATTAGTGTCAGCGGGTCAGATTAAAAAAAAAAAAATTTTGAGAGCCGTATCGGCTAACACTTAGGCAGCCTCCTTTTCCGATAGACCACAAGAGAACCCTATAATTAGTACTGTAGTGTACGATGGTGTTATTGGCCTAATTGCCGGTCCTTCCCTTAACTGTGCGTTCTTCTTTATGTCGTGCAGTGTGCTCGTAGCAGAATGGCCCCGCTGGTTGAAGAGCTACGCAGACTGAGCTGGATCCTCGCCATAGCTCTGCTGCGCTTCACCTTCATGTTCATCAACAACTGCGTGGCGATTCCATCCTACTGCTTGTACCTGATCGTCTTGCAGCCGCTCAGGGTGGTGCACAGCTCCGCTTTCTGGTACGTCGAGGGCGTCATGTTCCGGTGGCTCCTCGCCATGGTGGCGTCATGGGGCTGGTGTGCAGGATACACAGGTAATCACATCTAAGCATGCTTTATCTATTAAAGGAACGAGGCCTTACAGCATGTGCATATAGACCCGTTCTCAGAAAACTTTATAAGTAGCAGCGTCGGCATTCCTTTCTCTCGTTATAGTTTAAATTAGTTTTCTCTGCAGGTACTCGTATAAATGTGTTTACAAGAGCAGTCGAACTTCACTGTTTACATTTGAAATTGAGCTGCTGATAAACCCGAGCCACTAACTAAAGGAAGAGACAGAAATAAATATTTGCACGTAATAGTTGGAATGAAACATGCTACAGATATCGACTTGTCCCCCACGGCCACCTGAAGCTGGTCACGGTCAACTAGGAGCAAAGTACAGGTCACAAGTGTAATGAATAACTAACAAGAAAAAAAAAGTCCAATTAATGATAGTGGCCTTGCATCTGCAGGGCCAACGGTTTGCGTCGCATTTGGCTCTGCGGGGAGTACCATGGGACAGGCTCCAGGGTTCCTGTGACCCTTTACAGGCTAAGTGGTATAGACAGTGAGTGAGTCAGTGATTAATGATATATATATCCTCAATCTGCTCCTCTTTTACCACGTCACTGCATCAAGACACAGCGGCTCTATCACAGATCATTTACACTTTTTATTGATTTTTTTAATTAATTATTTTTATTGCTAAAATATTATTTTTACAAACTCTAGAATGTATGGAACAAAAAAGGTCTTTGGAAAAGAAAAAAGAAAGATAATTGTGGTGGTTTTTATCATTGTGGCTATACGCAGTTATTTTTTTGTAACCAAGAGCATTCATTTATTTGTTACCCATCATGCACTGGAAGAGCGTGTCAGATCGAACACTGAAAAATGAGTAGGGTACAAGTGTAGCAGTCAAACGATTGTGTAATAAATCATCTGTATTAGGTTTTTGCTAAGCATCGCTGTGTCTTATGTCAGGCTGCGGCTACCCTAAAGATTAATTAACCTATTAGCTAACCACTGTATAGTGTATATATAAACATATATGGAAATACTGAAGAATTTTGTACATAATTATGCAGAGAATTATGCACAATTATATACAGCATATAATATAGTCCCTAGGACTAGTGCACACAGATATATATATATAATGGTATTCATGGACACCTTGCTGAGCTGCGCTGATTCAGCTGTCCGTTTACGTTTCCACCTGATTGACCCTTACTCCCTAAATGAGTATTTACACTGTAAAAGTCTGATTTACACAGCGTTCAGTTGTCAGGCAGCCAAGTTTTGTTTAAGGTTTTGCATCATTAGCAACCTGTTCTGTATACACTCGCTTAACCACACTGCAGATAAACTCTCAGCGATCGTCTCATTCATAGCTTTCACACGTTATTCTTCTCACTTCCAGCTTTCTAGTAGATTTAAACTTAAAAGATTTTACTTATTTATAGATTACAGTAGATTGTCTTTTGGTTTGAGCATAGAATTGTTTTTAGTGATGGAGAGAAAAGAAATGGCCTTTTTACTTTGTGTAGGTGGACTTTTCTTTTCATGGAAAATTGACTTTTTGCCTGGGTGAGGTATGATGGAATATGCTTTTAGGTATAGATGGCCGTTTTTTGGGCGCTACAGACATTAGTTTTTGCAAGATTGACTTATATTTGAGGTAGATGGCTTGAGATGAGATCAAAAGTTTCTTTTGAGTTAGATTTAGGTTTGATAGTTGGTGGACTTAACTTGGAAAATTGATTTTTGTCCGGCCGAGGTGAGATTAGAATATGCTTTTAAGTCACATGGACCTTTTATTTTATTTATTTTTTGGTGAGACTGATGTTTAGGTTAAATGAAGGCTTTTTAGAAGTGAGAATCTTTTCTTTTTTTTGGTAAACTAGCTTTATGTTTTTTGTTTAATTAGATAAACATTTCTTTTAGAGGAGATGGATGGATATTTTGTCTCCTATACCTTTTTATACTGCACTTAATAATATAATTTTATCGCTTGCTGTATAATTTTTGCAGTTTGGAGTAGAGTGCAGTATTTATTAGAGAATCGGACGGTTTACAGCGTGATCATGCAGATCCTCCGATTAGCCGTGGCTGTAACTCTGTGCTGATCATGTATATGTGCCAGAGTGGCGCAATAGAAAGGCATTTTTTTAATATATACATACAATTAAATTTTTCATTAAAGCACACACAAATATTTTTGTAGAAGATCACCATCAGCAGTACAGACTTAAAAAAAAAAGTATATATATTATTAGATATCGGCCAGGGGAATTGGGGCGATCTGTGCCTCTCTAGTATTTATGCCTCTTTTTAAGCCGTTTTTAATGTAAAGTGTGGGAAATGCTTGAAGTAGAGTGGTTATTAAACAGCTTTTTAAAAATGGGTGAGCATGAACTGGAATCCCATTTCGCTTTCTCTGTTGGTGTCGTGCGGAGGATCTGCATGAGCACACTGAACGCCAGGTCCGTCAACCTAGAAAAACCATCTATTTAAAAAAATACAAAAATTTGGTTTGGAATTTAAAATTGTGCAAATCTCTCTTTTATTGAGCGTTTACAAGCGCCCGAATAGATCAGAGGTTTATGTGGACGCGTGTTTAACAGACTGCACAGGCTTCTGTGTCACTTTTCATCTTGAAATATGAAGGGTTTGTTTGCATAAACAGATATTGCAGGGGTTTTTTTTTTTCGATTTCTCACAGATCACACTTTTTCATTATACATCCCAGGAAATATCAATCAAATCGGATTAAGTTGGGTATAATTCCTGTGAAGTGTTTGATCTGCAACGTAAAAAGACGACCCTTTTCGTCTGAATTGTTGTTATGGTTAAATGTGGGTTATCTTGCATCATATCTTTGTTTGCAGATCACCATCTAACACTTAACAGGCAGACCATAACGTAACTACAGTAGCATAACGTAACATCGAGAACTAGTGTCAATCCCGAGATCATCAGATTTAAGAAGCTATATTTAAAGTGTGTGTTTTTACAGTAGCTTTTATGATGTAATATACACAATTCTAAATGAGAATTAGTCTTAATAATTATCAATAATCTTAGTAATCTTTAATACGGATAAAATGCTTCATGATATAACTATTAGACGATGACAAAAGTTCAGGCTCTGAACTCATAATGTGAAAACTTGTGAAATATTTCACAAATATTTTCCGATATCTTGGGAATAACGAGGACCAAAGATGATGATTCCCAAGTCTGCTAGTCTGTGATGCTAGTTACATACAGGAAATGAGTTGGTGATTTTGGGAGATCCTGTTTTGTTTGTCAAGCCTTTAAGGAAGGACACGCGCCTGTTAACACACTGCAGTGCTTTGACAGGTCCCCGAGGTCATTAAAGGTGAGGCAAGATAGATAAATATAGCGATGTGTGTGTGTATATATATATATATATATGTGTTTGTATATTATGGTATACAGTAAGCCTGTAGAACAGCTTTAATGTGTCTGTGTATAGATTATATAAGTCTGTATAACTGTACAGGAGAGATAAACACCGTTTATTCAAAAAAGAAATCGCCCCAGTTGCAGTTTTGATGATGGTTCAGTATCGTTTAAAAAAGCTCTGTTTTAATATGTCACTCCAAACTCTCCCACGTAAACGAAGAAGAAAAAGAAGTAGTTTTCAATTGGGTTGAGAATGATGTGAGGTGGGCGTGAAGGTCCTAACATATTGTGTTTTTACATATATTTTTTCAATCCTTTCAATCGAACCGTCAGCTCTCATGTCCTGTGAATGTGTGAGTGTGGTCACTCTGGAAGAGAGACCAGTTCTGTTAGGATAGAAGTGTTTTATCTCAGGGCAACTGTGATTAGTCAAAGTAAGAAAGAAATGTAGTGATTCGCTGCGACTCTTTCGTCCAAAGGGGACAAAACGGACCATAAAGCGTGAGGCACCTTTTGTTTTTATTTTAGTTTGTTATTCATATTTGTGTTTATGTATGTATGTACAGGTGTCCCAAAACAATTTTCTTTTAACATAATTAGAAATATGAATATCTGAGTAACTACACGTCCTATACCAGGGGTCGGCAACCCGCGGCTCTTTTATCTGTTTGCTGCGGCTCCCTGTGGCTTTGGAAAATAAATAATGAGTATTTCTTTTCAATTTATTTTATTTTAGTTCTTAAATGTTTTGTAAACTGTTATGGTGACCTTATAACATTGAAAAAATGTGTTTAATTTTTTGTCACTAAAAATCTGTCCGACACCCGCTGGCACGCTTGGGCTTTTATTTGGATTGACCACACGTTCCAGTTCACGAGATAAAAGGATGACGACATACAGAAGCAGACAGCGTTTTCGGTTTGCTGCAGGTGGATAATTTAAGCTCAGCTTTTTATTTCATAAAACCCGGGATGACTCAAATACACATTGAATATTTTATTTGAAAGTAACTTTCAACTCAGCGTCTTTTTTCTGAGTTCAAAATGTTTTTGTTGCATGCAGAAATAAAATTGTGTTTTCTCTGTAGCTGTTCTTTGATTTTCATAAATGCAAATTTTTATACATGGCATAAAGGTACAAAATGGTTTTGTGGCTCCCAGTCTTTTCTTTCCTGTGGATAACGGGTCCAAAAGTCTCTTGAAGTGTTTTAAGGCTGCCTACCCCTGACCCTAGGCAAACGAAATTAAATAAGCATCATATTGAAAAATAAAAGATTTATTCCTCAAAATTCCAGCAACATATTTAAATGCATATAGATTTTATAACCGATTTCACAAAGCTTCACAAATGTTCAATATATGACACGCATTAAGTCGGTAACCAGATTTAACACACAAGCATTTGGCGAGTCCCTCATGTGCTTAACTGTAGCATGGGAATTCCCCCAAAAATGCGAACATTATGCTTCTTCCTATCCGTATGAAATGTGGCCCGTCACTGAAAATTTGACACTTTTAGACTCCTCATCTTTAAATCAACACAGAATTAAATGTAAAACATTAAACTTAGTTTTTAAACTATTCATTAAAATTTGAGCAAGAATTGGCTATATTGTTAGACTTTGAAATTATGTCATTTTTCTGGGACGTCCTGTATTTTCCTATAAGCAGTAAATTTAAAAGCATAATTTAGTCGTAGATGCAAATAAATCCCAATATAAACTGTTCTTTTAATTTAATCTTATTCTATGGATTGTTTAAACACCCTGGACTGCACACTAAGTGTTTTGACAGCCCTCTGAGGTCAATACATGAGAGAAAACATGGCCGCCAGCCAGCACGTGCTGATTTGTTTTTAGGTTGCCCTTTTGCACAGGGACGCTGATGACTAAAACCCCTGAACCGAATGACCGGGAGGGAAAAAAAATGACAGAGTAACCTTGCCTAAAAGTGTTTTTGAGACGAAAACATAGGGCATGTCAGAACAAATTGCAGTCTTGCTACCAAACAGAGAACATGAGAAAATACTAAATAAACAGCGCTCACCTTTAAGCATTCTGGTGGTACAGTACATGCCATTACAGTGATAAATATTCAAGATTTTAAAAAGTCTGGAGTTGGAAAATTGTTTAAATCTAAAGGTAAAGATTAAAAAAATGGGCAAAGAAATATGTTACAAGCCTGTGGGACACAGCTCTATTGTCCTTCCTTTTTATACATCTCGCCCACTGTGACAATGTTCGCTCTGTCACAGCTTCAAATCCCTCCGTCTGCCAGTGACACACGAAACGTCTTGAGAGAGAAATTTTCAAAACGACGGCTTATGTCTAGGGACGTCACACGGGTCATCCTAATTAGCCCAGATTGGACAGATAAGCAGGGATAGCACAGATTCACGTTTCTGTCTCTTCAAAACATAGTGAGCTTATGTATACTGGAATAATGCAGACAACCATGAATGAGTTGAATAACAACAGTACTAATAGTAACAATAATTCTGCTATGCATGATAATAAAATTTTTATTGTGTGATGGGGTATACGCTAATACTAAAACTAACTGTTCACTTTAAGCTGTAGAAGTTATCATGAGTAAACATGCTAAAAGATCATATAAAAACAAAAGCCTTTTGTATTACAGTGAGCAATATTGAGACAATGAGACGATGAACCCTAACACAACCGTTTTCTTTTCATTTTATTTTTATTTTTTTTTTAAACTAGGGCTTTTTATCTTATTACCTACTACTGCAAGACAAAAATGTTGCAGCATCATGACTAAAACAAATGGCTCTGATATCACACCACCATTTCAGCTTCATACAAGTCAATAATTATCAGATTTCAAATGTCAAGGATCATCTCCTGGAGAATCGTTCACGTAGACATGATGGAAAAATACAGCACATTAAGTTGGGAGGAATCACGCCGTGTGTGGTTCTACTGTGCACAGAAATATGCAAAGTTGTATCCATGTGTATTTTTTTATATTATTATTTATTTAAAAAAAGTCAGAATATTTAGATTAAAACAAACAGCTGGTTAATCTGAAAGATAAATAACATTAATTACGCCCTCAGTCTGTTGGGATGCGTTTCTACCAACTTTACACATTTAGACTTTGCAACATTTGCCCACTCTCCTTTGCAGAACTGCTCAATTTAAGTTAAATTTGATGGTGTTTAACAAGTCCATGCAAGGACATTTACATTTTTCTTCTTCGGTTTTGCTATGTGCTTTGGGTCATTGTCGATAGGAAGCAGGTTTACCTTCCAACATGAAAAAAGGGGGAAAATTTACCTCAAGAATTTGATGTTATTTTGCTCCATCCATTTTACCTTCTGTCTTGACAAGTGCTCCAGTCCCTGTTGTAGTGAAACGCCTTCATAACAGGATATTACCACCTCCATGCTGTACTGTAGGAAAGGTGTTATTTGGATGGTATTGGATTTCTGCCGGACATATCGTTTGCTGCTGTGGCCAAAAACTTCTATTTCTGTCTCATGTGGCCTCAGAATCTTCAAGGTGCTTTTGTTTTTTGCAAAGCTCAGTCGTGACTGCATGTGGCCTTTCCTGGGGGTGGCTTTTTTTTCACAGTTGTGACAGTTGTGTGAAGAATTTGTGATAGTGTTGTTGCATGCACACAATGACCACTGTTTGTCATAAATTCCTGCAACTGCTTCAGAGTTGCTGTAGGCCCCTCGTTGGGGCTTGAACCAGCACATGAATCTACACATTCCTGCATATTTGCACACTACCTGGACATTTCTATTTCAATTCAGTTCTCTTTTTTCACTGTACATAGTGTAAATCTACAACATTTACAACTAAAGTTTTCTAGATTTGTATAGCTAAGTCTTTTTATATTTTGTTCTTATTTTCTATAGCTAAAGTTTTTCTTTGTTTTATTTTTTATTTCATTCCATAATTTATTCACGGACGATCGTATAAGCATTCCGCTACATATCGTACTGTGTATGTGACAAATTGAATTTGAACGCCCAATCTTATGATCAGTTACCCAGAGCCTTAACTGTTTGAACCACCACTTTCATTACACAAGCACAGGACACAGTAGTGCAGTACGGAAAAGGCGTTTTTTTACCTTATGTATTCTGTTTGGATGCATGCTTTTTATTCACTGGTTGCTTTTCATAAAAAAAAATCCGTTGTTCCGGATAAGGGCGTCTCCCAAAAGGTATAAATCTATAATTAAACTTTTACTAAAAATAAACCATGCTTGTGAACAATGAACAGGTTTAGTCAGGTGGTTTGGCAGTTTTTTGTTGTTGATGGTTTTGTAAATTAATCTCTGAGAAATTCTTAAAGCATGTTTTTTTTTTTTTTTTTTTTTTTTTTTTTTTTTAAAGCGCGATTATTGTTGTGCAACAGAACCGGAAAAATTATTGCGAAATCTTTATTAAGAAGATCTCCTCTACATGTCTTAGAATAAATACTTTTGTCTGCATGATTTTAAATAATTTCTACTATAAGAAATTATAATCCCTTTTGGTTTTGAAGTTCAACACTCATGAACAAGTAACAAAGTAAGCTATGATTGACGATTTGCATGTGTTGATTGCTGCTCCATGCCATTCCGTGTCCAGCTGGTTTAAACAGCCAAACTGATTATCATCATATTGTTGCGCATTTAGTGCCTTAGCATGTTAAACAAGCTTTACCACCTACTCTCACACTGCCAGCAGAGCCGCAGCGAGAGTTTAATTATCCTCAAGGCTACCTTTTACAGCACCAGGTTTAAATGTGTAGGGAACATTTTAGCAGCATTAATTCTCTTTACATTCAATGTGAACGTCACATAATGGTTGTGACCCTTTTTTAAGTTGTTCGTGCTTAAGATACGTTCATTGAATATAAATAAAATGTAATTGAATTGAACTGAGTTGATACCAGCACGACGGCCTATGACCACATCACAGCTGATCCGATATTTCGCACAACAGCACGACCTTGAGTGTTCTATTGCTTTTATATAATAGTACAAAACAAATGACTATCAACAGAATATGGTTTGTTTGTTTATTTAATTAATGTTATTAACAGCAATAAAAGTAGATAAAATTTTTTACCGGTAGCCAAAACGTGAGGAGAATATAACATGAAGGTGATGGATAGTTCCGTAAATCTCATAAGTTCCTCTTTATATTTCCACTTATTCCACTTTAGAATATCAGCTACAGTATGTTAACGTCCAGATTCCGGGTTGAATCCCAAATAGCGTTAAAAGGGAAGCTAGTGCGATACACTACGGCCTTTGCTTAGCAGCCGGAGAGCGATTTAGGATTCAGTCTGGTGTTTCAGTGGTGATTTGGAACGACTAAGATGAGCGGTTATTAAGTGTCTTTATTTTAATTTTTTTAAGTGACTTGCCGTTATCAGATACACACACATATATTGCCAAAATTATTCACTCACCTGTCTTCACATGCATATGACCTTGAGTAACATCCAATTTTTAATCCATAGGGTTTAAAATGATGTTAGCCCCGCCCCTTTTCAGCTGTACCAGCTTCAACTCTTCTGGGAAGGCTTTCCGCAACGTTTAGAAGTGTGTTTATCGGAATTTTTGACCATTCCTACAGAAACGCATTTGTGAGGTCAGGCGCTGACGTCGGACGAGAAGGCCTCGTTTGCAGTCTCCGTTCTAATTCATCCCAAAGGTGTTCTGTCGGGTTGTGGTTAGATCTCTGTGCAAAGTGTTTTTTATATTAGTGTGCTTTGGTAAGGTGCGAGTGCTTTGGGTTGCTAATTCTATAAAAACGTTCAAGATGTCCCTTTTATGTTTTTTTCTACATGCTAGCACATTTCTTAGAGGATTTGATAAGTAGTGTTTTTTTTTATTGTAAATGTATTTTACTATTGTAATGTTGGACATTTTAGTCAAGTGGAAATGGAGACCTCAGACTCGTATTGAGGCTATTATTATTGTCACTATATTGAATTATTTATCATATTATATATCTTTAACTACACAGCTAACAGCGTTGTCAAAACCAGTCACTGTGAGCCACACCAGACTGTAAATCAGTACTGATGGATGCATTCTAATCTACTTAGCCACTTCACATAGTGAACATGGCAGTCTGGTGCGAGTCTTTTGTAGTCCCATGCTGTCTGACAGGCGAGCATCGATCTCGAACATCTGTACGAGTCGACACAAGTGCTCTGCGGGTCATGTTTCACCTTGCTCGTAAATGCTCGAGACATGAGAGGACAGCACAGATGAGAGGAAGTAATTCCTAAAGTACGAAAAAAAAAAAAATCATAAAATCGTACCAAAGATAACAGTTGACATGTCAGTATAAATTATTAAGTACTTTACAGAAGAGAAAGATATAAAAAAAAAGAGAACGTGCATACAACATGAACGATGTTTTATCAATTGATATCCTATCAATTATTGTAAGGTCATTGATTATTGCATTACACTAATCTAGGTTTTTTTTTATTATTATTATTTAAATTTTCTAGTTAGTTTTACTAGGACATTCTCCCTGTATTTATTTATTTTTCCAGGTGCCTACTCTTAAAATTCTTGCATTGTAAACAGTAAAATGTGACTTTCCCTGAACTTTATTCATTTCTCTAATCTCACACACATTTTTAATTTTTTTCCCCCCTTTTCTTCCTTAGTGACAGAATGGGGCGATGACGTCAGGCCGATATCTGAAGATGAAGCCATGGTCATCGTCAACCATCAGGCCACCGGGGACGTCTGCACTCTAATGATGTGCCTGCAGGATAAAGGAACGGTACGAGATGGTGTCAGACTGAATTATCTCCATTTAGCTGTTGTTCGACATATAGGGCATCGCATTAGATTAAAAATTTTAGTTAAATCTATTTAATTTACAAGATACCGTAGGCTAATCAGCATACCACAAAACTTACCTGTCTGCTTTGGAATTACCAATACTGATATCAACTTGTTACTACCAGACTAGAACATCCTCTCTGTAAAAGTAACCTGGTTTGCGTTTTGGGGGTAAAATGGTCCCATTTCTTCATAATCCTGCAGCTTGTGCGGTAGTTGGTTGTTGAAATTGTTTTGTTTTGCGTAGTCCACTCTCGTTGGTGTGATGTCATCATCCCATTAAATATTCAATCTTAAGATTGAATGTTTGGAACTTTGGTTATGAAGTGACTAGATTTTTTGGAATTGATCCAAGCCAGTGTCTTAAATATTTTTTTCTTCAATACCTTAATGCCTTAAAGAAAAAAAGCCTCCTTAAAGAATATGTATGGCTATTTCTTCTATAGAAATAATAACAACAAGGACCTGATTGTTTGTCTCTGTCTATGTTCTTCTAGCACAAAGTCACTCTTTATGAGCTTTTACATTACGTACTGTCGGGAACTTGATGTTGTGTTGAGCAGTATTGTTTAACAAATCCAACACAAAACAGAAAATACATTAGTGTGCAGTACCATAAGTGACTGAGGTGCGGAAATCACAGCCTGACACATTGCCCTCTTTCAGCATTCTCATTTATGTGAGAAGAACATCTGTTTAAAACTGACTTTCAGACATATTTTTTTTGGCAAATTATCCAATATTAACAAGGCACAAAACTCTCACCAAAACGTCTCACCAAAGAGCACAGTCTGATATTTGCAGTCAATTTGCAAGTTAAGTTACTGTATGGTGACTGGTTTAAATCCATACCACATCTTTTAATGTACAAATACTGTTATTACATACATATATATATATATATATATATATATAGTATAACTGATTATTAACACCCCTTCCCCCCCTTTTTTTTATAGACCAATAGAGAGATTTCATCCCTTACTTTTTTGATAGTCTATGATATGAAACTATGCAGTGGCAGAAATATGAAACCCTCCTGTCTCCTATCAGCACAGGAACTGCTGTCAGTGAGGATTCATATCATTCTCCTGCTTTAGCATATTTACTCAGCCGTGTTGCAGGCGCGTGTGATCAGGTTCTGTCGGTGAGGTGTGTTCGACTGTTCACCTTGTCGTCCCTGTGATCATTTTAGCAGAACATAAAGTTACTGACGACTCCCTGAGCACCGGAAGGAAAGCCACGCAAAAAAAAAAAACATTCAAAAAGACTGAGTGTTCCACAGCAAAAGACATTTTTATTCCATCACTTATTATTCAGGGAACGTAGTGTTAAACACTGTGAGATATATTCTTATCCAAAAAATATCTTTATACAGTTCTCTTCATTTTTGTTATGTGTTAAATTAACACGCACATGTATACACTTCTAAGACAGGGTTTGTTGTAATTGTTGTAGTTCCTTTAATGTTCTTAACCATTGCAAATGATAGCACAGCTCAATAACACACACACACACACACACACACACACACACACACACACACACACACACACACACACACAGCAGCAGCAGCACCCAAGTCAATCTCAGGTGTTACAGTAGTTTTAGAGAATGAGTAAGTAGCCGGGACTGCTTAGAGCCAGCTAGGACAAATGAAGGGACACTGACCTTAATCACCATGACACAAAAGACAGATCCCAAGCCTCTGTAGAGTATAGTTAAAAGAATATATATTACTTCCTGGTTATTTTACTGTGGTACATTTAAATAAACCATGTAAGGAATCGTCCACCATTTTGTTTTGAATCTGATTGAAGAAGTGTCTTCTCTGAAAGTCCTGTGTGAACTGTGTATCTGTGCAAGGAATTTGTTTTCCACATTATAGCTGTAAAGTCTCAGATTGCATTTCTTGTTACAGTTTAACTTGTTGCATAATGCTACAGGATTAATGCAGGCAGCTCATTACATAACCACTTAAACAGCTTAGGAAAAAGCATGAGGGGGAAAAAAAGGTATAAAGCATGATAGGTTCAAGCCAAACTGGGACTTTGGATTATGCAGAATAAAAGGACACAGTTATGAGTGTATACATTTTTTTATAAAGCATTTTTTTTTTTTATTAAAAGTTTAAGCAATATCTTTATATCATCCCCTCCTACACTAATGCAGTTATCAAGGTGTTTTTTCACTAGTGCATTGATGACATCAAGTTTCCCCTCAAACATGTTGAAATGGCTTGGAGCGAGGTGAGGGCTGTACGGGGGATGTGGCAGTAACTCCCAGTCGAGTTCCTGTAAAATTAGTTTTTTTAGCTGGAAGGTGTCTGCCTGCCTGCCTGCCTGCCTGCCTGCCTGCCTGCCTGCCTGTCTGCCTGTCTGCCTGTCTGCCTGTCTGTCTGTCTGTCTGTCAGCGAAGTTCTGTTTGTAGCATTGTGTGTTTGCGCAAGACGTTTGATCACAGGTGTTTCTCGCACAGACATGTCACTTGTAGGCTGCGCCATCATCAACTTTACATGCACCACTACATACGTTCGGCGGAAACGCCAGTGTGAAACAGTCGATAGAACCATCGAATGCAACAGTAGACAGGTCAGATTTTTTTTATTGTTTGAAGGTTCCCACAGCAAAAGCAGGGGGAAAAGTTGTATGGCAAACGTAAACTAAATATCAATAGCTGTTGTTACCATACAAATGTTGATTTTTTTTTAATTAAATATTTTTGTTTTATTGGGCAGAAGATGATTATTTATTGTCTACATTATATGAAAAATTATTTCATTAAAAATTGACTGCCGCAAAGACAGTACTATAGAAATACATAGAAAGGAAGTTAAACATAAACTAGACGACAACATCGATCGAATAACGCACTTCCAGTTATTGTGGTTTTCCTGAACACTTTAATGGACATTTGTTTACTTATGCAGGTAGTCCCCGACTTACGAACAAGTTCACGGTAGCACGTTTGTCCAATTTGTTCTTAAGACCGACAAAGTGAGCCTTTGACACGAATATACAATAGCAGACCAATCCACTTTACCCCTCTCTGCGCCTTTAAATCACGGGGGGAATCCCGGACGGCATTTAGTCTCTGAGCTGTTTTCCACTGTATTAGACTTTGAACTCTGTTACTTAAAATTAGGACTATTCACCATCATATTCACCAGCTTTATAGGACAGACATTTTCTATCATTGTGCCTTCAGCCTGATTCATTGAAATCGGTGAGTCAGACAGGCAGAAATTTGTAACTCAGATGTTCGTAAGTCAGGGACTACCTGTATATTGGCTGATATTATTATATATATGTTTTAAATAAATCAAGCACATACTGTGTAGGGTTTATACAGACATTATTTTTATCTATAAATTAGTAACTTAATCTGCACTTGTTTAAGTAACACATTATTGTATTGTTTCTACAAGCAGAAGTTTTAGCCCAATCCCAATTTTATTTTCTACCTTTTCTCCTAGTCCTCGCCCCTTCCCCTTGTCCCTTGAAACGAAGTGGAAAGGGGAAGGGTTAAAATATTTTCCCTAAGAAATGGGACACCACTACAACACTGTTATACGTCATCATACGTATCCGTTCATTTACATGTACACATATGGCCGTAAGCAAAACAAACAATGCGTTATCAAATGCTCGGCAAACTGCCGTGCTCCTGAACTTTCATATTTGTTTGTAGCATGCAGTAAAGTGTATATGACATAAAAATATATTTTTGTAATATCGTGCAATTGGTGCTATCCGCTAGCAATCTTTAGCAATTTTTTTGCAAACGTTTCCTTACAAAACATCACCAAATACACAAGACTAAAGGTAATATACATATAATGAAAACTTGTCATAAAAATCCTTATTAATGGCAAAAATTAGTTACATATATGGGTCTGCTTGCTCGTGTGAGCCGCCATCTTGAAAATTTCGCTTAGCCCTTCGTTTGAAGTGAGGTCCCGAAAAATCTTTGTTTGGAGGGCTATCTGGCCCTTCCCCTTACCCCTACCCCTTCAACCAAAAGAGAAATGAGACACCCCTACCCCTTCACGTGAACGCGCCCAACGGAGGGGTAGGGCTAAGTGTAGGGGTAAGATGTAGAATTGGGATTGGGCTTTTATGTAGCTTATATTTCTAGAACTAGTCCCCAGTGTCGGAGGTAAAGCCATTCTTTTTCTGCCAAATCTTGTGGTTTTCTTATTGTCTTATTAAGTAGCACATCATTATGTGTAATTAGAAATAGATGAAGAGTACAATGTGGTGTTTTGCAATGAATTAAAACTTGTAATTGTTGACCAAATGCTGTGGTATAGCAGCAATAAAACTCTGCTTCTTTTCGACTCTGCTTCTCTCCAGCGGCGCTCTGTTAATTATTTTCTCCCCATCGTGTTTTATTGACCAACTGAAAAATCACCCAGGGCTCATATTTTAGAAAAGTGCCAGTGCAATAATGCAGTTGTAAATAAGGCCCACACTGTTTGGTCACAAACACTGTTCTAGTGTGGAGCAGTGTAATAATATGTGTAATGTGTAATAGTGTGTGTAATGAGGTCCGCTGTGTGTGTTTGTGCACTTTGAGAGAGATTAAAGGTTATCAGTTACAGTCCATTAACCGTGAGCAGGTGTGTAAGGTACTCGAGTCAGGTTGCTTGTGTGAGGCACAGAGACCGATCCTTATATTTACATATTTACAAGGAAGTCCAAGGCAAGTGCATGCAAAACCGCTGCAGGGCGAAACCGGTTTGATAAACAAATCTCTATGATGATACTGTGGTACAGGGATGTGGCAACCCGCGTCACGCTGTCACGTCCCTGCACCATAGAATCATCATAGAGATGTGGCAACACGCGTCACGCTGTTACAGTTTCTTTTCTGGCTGTGTCAGCAGGAAGTATTAGAATAAAAGACCATAAGGTTTAAAAGTGCCATATTATACTGCTTATTAGCATATCAACTTAAGTTCTAGAGGGTGTGCTAATGTTCAAGCTGAAATACCGTTTAGATCATGCATTCGCGAATAATGAAAAGCCTGTGTTTATCAAACTCACAGTTTCAATGTCTGTAGCTTTTAATGCAAATGAGCTACCGTGCACTTTTCTAGCCAGTTAAGCTGCGTTCCTTTCCGAAGTGTACTTGACTCCGGTTGCAGGGAATGTCGGTGAAGGGAACTTCCCTCGACAAAACTCATCAATGTCATCAGTGCAGAGGTCACTTCCTCCATGCGTTACCATGGTAACATAAGCACCTCAGATACTTGTCGCTGCTGCTGTGGATATTTTACACTACGGACATTAAATATTGAATATTTCTTAAAACAAAAACTGATACCATGATAAAACGTATAGTAATGAAACATGTATAACTTGTAAATGAATTATTGCATAATAATAATAATAATAATTGATTAAAGATGTACGCATTACTATCCTATATAATACTACGGATTTCTTGGTTAAAGTAAAATTTAAATGACTGTGTCCTATTAATTTTATGTCGTCCTGGATAATAATGATAAGTATACAGATCCCTTTTTCAAGCTCCATTTTTTTTTTCACGCTCCAGCGAGACACAATGATTGATGGGACATTTTTTCATTCCCTTCTTGAGTTGAAGTGAAGACCCACTGTTCAGTGGTTTCCTACATCGTTCACAGTTCCCTTTAAACTGGACATTTTTCGCTCCCTGCGGTTTGGAATCACACTTAACGTGGCTGGACACCTTGTAAAGCAGCGTCCCACAGGGCGATCGGACCGCACCATAAGAACTCAGGAAACAGGACATCCCTGAAAATGGCGAATACTTTATTTGCTTGTTTTTTTTTTTTGTGTGTGTGTGTGTAATTATACATTATTTTTTTATATCCTGGAACAACATTATACCAAGTGGGGAAATTAACAACGTGTTCAAACACATTCATGAACAAAAAAATTTAAAAAGAAAAAAGGGAGAATATTATGTTTGTTTGTTTACCCATGTAAATGTCCCTAAATGATCAAAAAGTGAATTTTGCTTAATATGTTTCCATAAATAGAAAGCTGGATTTTTTAGAACATGTTACATTTAAACAAACAATGACTTCATTAAAATCCTTTCCTTGTATGTGGCTGAACTCTTACTCGTAAACCCGATTGCCCTTTATACTGGTGCTCTGTGTCTAGTGATGTCACTGAATCAATTTCCTGCAGGGCAAAATTGATTTGTGTAGTGAGATTATAGACAAACATAGTTTAGGTGTAAATTATTCTGTATTAAAGGGAAAGTTGTTTTACATGTAAATATTATCAGTGTATATAACTGTAGGTGTGGCATGACGCCACTCGTTCTCATTCCATACCGATACTGAAATATTGAGTATCAACTCATAATAATGATTATTCCTTGTGTTGATGTTTTTCTTGCCCCTAAGATCTCGCTCACTGTTTTAGATTTTGTCAACCCAAGATCAATCCTGGGTATTGCTTTGTCTTTAGGGTGTATGTTTACATAACCCTATGATCCACGATCTGTTTAAAAAAAAAAAAAATCTGTTTAGTTTAATCCCATGTGCCTTTTTATATTCTACACCTGTTCACTATGTAACGTTGAACATACGGGGCTGTAGAGCCAAAATCAGGGATTTAGAATAATAAAGTGTTGTAATGAAATATGGAAATTGGTGTGTTTGTGTGTGTGTATGTGTGTGTGTGTATGTGTGTATGTGTGTATATGTGTGTGTATGTGTGTATGTGTGTGTATGTGTGTATGTGTGTATGTGTGTGTATGTGTGTGTATGTGTGTGTGTGTATGTGTGTGTGTGTGTGTGTGTGTATGTGTGTATGTGTGTATGTGTGTATGTGTGTATGTGTGTATGTGTGTATGTGTGTGTGTGCGTGCGTCTCTGTGCGTGCGTCTCTGTGCGTGCGTCTCTGTGCGTGCGTCTCTGTGCGTGTGTGCGCGTCTGTGTGTGTGTGTAGGTGTGTAAACTTGATGTATTTTGGTGCCACCCTTGTGTAGTGGTTACCACCGTGTCCCCGCGCCTCCAGGGACGAGGGTTCAATTTCTGCATCAGATATGTGTGTGTGGAGTTTGCATGTTCTTCTCTTGGGTCTTTTAGGCTTAATGGCATTTCAAAATTTTTCGTAGTGAGTGAGTGTGTGTTTACTGTAAATAACCTGCAATGGACTGGCACCTCGTTAAGGTTCGTACCAAACCTTGTACCCTGAGTCCCCTGGGATAGCCAACAAGCTGTACACTGTAGCCAACAAGCTGTAATCTGTATAGAGAATAAGAGAGGGGGAGTAAAATGTACTCTTTTACTTTTTCAGTTTTTATTATTGACTTATAAATTTTTTTCCCATTATCCTCACTCATTTTCCTCAATGTCCACCTACTAGTTCTTCTCCCTTCTCAGGAAGCCACCAACCCGTTTCCATCACGTCAGTGGAAACGCTATTCAGTCAATAAGCAACATTTTTTTGCAATGCTAACTAGTTAATTTAACGGCAAACTAACACTCCAACAGTTTAGTTTCTCATGTTTCATTGACATCATTGTCTTTCCTAGGTGGTGCGGAAGATGATGTGGTTAATGGACCATGTGTTTAAATACACTAACTTTGGCCTGGTGTCTCTGATCCATGGAGATTTCTTCATCAGACAGGTGGGCCAACAAAATCCAGACTACAGATGAGAAACTTAAAAAAACAAACCAAAAAAAAAACCTCCTAAACAGAGTTAGTAAAACTAGTGTATCGTGCATCATTCACAGGGCAAAGCACATCGGGACAAGCAGCTTATTTACCTGAAGAGTCACCTGGACAAGTATTACTACAGCCGAGACAGGAAGTGGATTGTTCTGTTTCCTGAGGGCGGCTTCTTGAGGAAAAGGCGAGAGACGAGTCAGTCGTTTGCCAAGAAGAACGATTTACCCCACTTAACACATGTCACGTTGCCGCGTCTCGGGGCCACTCAGGTAATCCTGAAGACACTTGGACCACAGCAAGAGAATGGCATGCTGGGAAACGACACCGGCTCGTCAGCACAGAAAGGTAAGAACGTATGTGGTTAAAGAATATTTATCGGGCTGCTTATGTATCGGCCCATTTATCAGGCTCTTCACCGAGATTTCATATGAGACACTTTAGCGTTAAAATATTTAAACAAGCTGCGGCATTAGTAAGCTACAGTGACAAATAAAATAAAATTTTCAGCACAACAAGTCAAACGGAGTGGCATTGATTTTAAAGAAGGATACCACAAGCACATTTTTTAAAGCATTTCAAATTCTCTAAACAAACGGAAAAAATGGATGATGGACGGATTGATGGATGGAAATTATTCAGCATAAGCCAGAATATTGTAAATATCCAAATATTGGCTTCAGTGTCTCCCACAGGTCTAAAATATACTCGCAGTGGTAGCACTAGTTAGGGCCGACAGAACCTGTCAGCACAAAAGTGGTCTACGACATACAACAAACAACAAGTTAATATATATTATAAATATAATAAATATACATGGGGTTAGGATTGTGCAATATAGAGTGACATTTTTTTTAGCACAGTCTAGGCAATATAATAAACTAAATTTAATTTCATTTAAACCAACTAGGAAAAACATGACTGAGCAAAAAACTTTAAAATGGGTCACATAGGCAAAGAAATAGCACAGCTTCATAAGATCACATGTTTTTATGGTTGTTTTTGGTTGTTCCTGTGCCTTAAAATAATAATAATAGAAGTAGTACTAATAATTGTAATAGTAATAATATGCACATTTTTATTTTATAAGTTCATTGCCATATTCTTGTTGCAGTAAAACTTGCATGTTTTAAAAGTAATGATAATTTTAGGTCCACATGAAAACCCAAATCCACAGTTTGACGTCTTACTTTTTTTTTTTTTTCTCTTCCATCAGTCATTGACCAATGTTGTGTTGTGAAACTGTATTTCTCTGCAGTGTGTGACCGTCAGTTCGCCCATCTTTTAAAAAAATAAAATAAATAACTTTTTTTTTTTTTTTAGCAGCTGGCATCAGCTGCATTTATTGCCTCTTAGTACCCTGTTTTTGGGTTACCCCTCCTGTATCTGTTTATTCTGCTAGCATAAGAGCTAATTGCTTGCTACTGATTGGATTGTAGGGAAGTTTAGAATATGAAGGATATTCGGATGAAAAGAGACAGCCATCAGGCAGACGACCGCCAGCAGACTATGCAGGATACTCTGGAAAGGATTCCTGTAGAAATTCGAGATACAGAAGAGCGCAGAATATATCCTAAACAGGATCAGATACCCCTTTTCCATTAAAGCGGTTCTGGAGCTTTTGAACGACCATTTTTAAAAAATGGACTTGCTATGTAACAGATAGCTCAAATTCTTTGTAGTAATAATAAAGCCGGGAGAACTGTACACAAAGCCATGTTGAAGTTCGCCATTGTTGTGCTTGCTGATGTTTTTTGGGGCGTTGCTAAGATTTCTGGGAAAGTAGAGACGTACAAGGACATACAGTATACAGTGCAGTCATGACGTAACCCTTCAGCCCATGGACACAACAAAGGCAGTTCTTATGAGGTTTATATATATATATATATATATATATATATATATATATATATATATATAATATAATATATATATATATATATATATATATATATATATATATATATATATATATATATATATATACGGGATATACTTGCTTTATTGCCAAAGAATAAATGGAAGTTTAAGAATGGCCTTCTCAAAGTTCTGGTCTCACCCTATGAAAATTCTATGGAACAAAATAAAGGTTGAATTAGTAGATTGTTGATGTATGTTAATTATGAAGTCTGTTTTGGGGTAAAGTGTGCTCATGATATCCTTCTTAAAAATAAATGCCACTTTGTGCATTTTCCCCTCCTCCACTTCTAACACTTTTCATGGCTCAAGTGTCTGCTGGTTTTATACCGACATGGTTCCACAGCATCACTGATATATAAGTGTCATCATACTTTTGACCAGACCTACATTTAAACCTTAGAAAGCTGATCTGATGAATTCGGATGAATTGATAAATTCGATGTACGGGCGTATCTTGTATAACAATCATGTTGCTCACTTAAAAAAAAAAAAATCATTTTATTATTTTTTTTTTTAATTGTTCATCCTCGATTCATAAAAAGCATGGAAGTTTTTAATCCTCTTCATCCTCCTAATTGAAAAATAAACGAGGTTAATGCATTTATGTGGGAGGAGTAAAGAGGAAAGAGGAAATCCAGGCAGATACTGATTTCAAGTCCAATGACCTTTTGGTTCTAAAGTGTAATGTCAGTTGTGAAAGGAAGGGGATGGCACACTGCCGAGTAAGCAGCATTTTTGGCCGCTGATTGATGTGTCAGGATAATTGGTGGATGTACATCTGTCTAATTGTTACTTGATAAAAAGCTATGAATAAATGTATGGCTGCTTAATTTTCACTCGATAAACTATAGTTACTGCAATCAAGCAAAGTATTTGCCCTAGCAGAGTTCAATTGGGCGTATAATTTTCCATTAACGCATTTGACAGACGCCCTTATCCTGAATATTAAAGGTTGACTTAAATATTCATCTCATTATACATCCGAGCAGCCAAGGGTTAAGGGCCTTGGTGTTCCTTTTTTTCTATTATATATACAGTGGGGCAAAAAAGTATTTGGTCGACCACCAGTTGTGCAAGTTCCCCCACTTAGAAGATGAGAGAGGCCTGTAATTTTCATCATAGGTATACCTCAACTATGAGAGACAAAATAAGAAAAAAATCAAATTTGTAGGATTTTAAATGAATTAAAGTGGAGTTAAAGTATGTTGGAGGAGTTTAAATAAATACTTAATATCTGAACGTGAGCTAAATAGCAGCGATAATTATCACATCACTGCGCATAAATTTAAATTTTGCCTAAAATAAAATTGTACAGCTACCCTTGTTCTAGATCCTTTTAAACTTTTAAACTTGTGTGTGCTTGTGTGTGTGTGTAGATAGTAAACCTAGAGGTCTGCAGTGGGTAGTGGATGTGACAGTAGCATATCCTGAGGCCCAACCCATGGACATCCAGACGTGGATTTTTGGCTACAGAAGTCCCACAGTCACACACGTGCACTACAGGTAAATCTGCCGCTCTGTCTCAAATCCTCAACCTTTTAATAGAATAAATCCCAAACACTCCAACGAATTGTTTCTGTTTTAATAAGATATACAATAAAGATATTTATACAAGAACCATATTTGTAAAAAATTGTAGAGGCGCGGTGGCTTAGTGGTTAACATTGTCGCCTTGCACCTCGGGGGTCCGGATTCGATTCCTGGCCAGGTTCGATTCTTGCCTCTGTGTGCATAAAGATTGCAGGTTCTCTCTGCGTTTGGTGGGTTTTCTCTGTGCAATCCGGTTTCCTCCCACAGTTCAAAGACGTACAGATTAGGCTGATTACCGTTCCCCAAATTGGCCGTAGTGTGTGTGTGTGTGTGTGAGTGTGTGTATGTATATGTGCCCTTCAATGGATTGGCACCCCGTCCAGGCTGTCCGCTGCCTCGTGACCTAAGTCTCATGGGATAGACCCTGTATACAGGATTAAGCAGTATAGACGATGAGATGAGATAATAAAAACACTAGAATCGTAATACAAATCGAATCTGCGCCTAGGTATCGTGGTAATATTGTATTGGCTGCTTCCTACATGGCCACATATTAGTAAAGTGTCGATACCAAAGTACCCAGTACAAGGTATCGATCTGACCCTGCACTCATCTACGATGTCACTTCAGCAATAACGCTGTTGCTGTTAAAAAGGTCATCGTACTGACGGACCTCAAAGAGCCCATGAAGAAAACGGAGGTGATTTCCTGCCCTATAACATGTTATTTACTGTCCGTCAGATATTTAATGATGTGTTCCGCCTTTCCAGTAAGCACAACCCTAGTGGAAGTCCTTTTATTTATATCCTTTTAGCCTGGAAAAGACTATAAGGTTTAATATAGCTATTAAATGAGTATGTAGTGAGTGTTTGATTAGAGTGTGTAAATTTAATATGTTGCCAAGGGATCTGTTTTGTTAAGTGTTGCTGTGTCCTGTTTTTTTTTTTCTTCTTCTTTTTTCTAGCAATTGTCCTTTGTGATGCAGTAAAGTTCCCCTTAAATTATCAACAAATGAGACTTGGTGTATCTTATCTAAAAGTCATGTCGCACAGTATTTCTTAAGTTCTGGTTGTGTTTTAATACACTGTGTTGAAAAGTTACCAGCTGTGAGCATAAAAGCTCTGTGGCTTGAAGCTCATGTTGGGGTGTGTGTGTATGAGTGTGAGATTGTGTGTGTTGATCCTTGCTTTCAGTGGGATCAGAATGCTTTTCAGTTCTTGTAGCGACATTGACTCTGTACTGTTCATTTATTCGGGTCGACGCAAAGAGGTGTGCTCCTACCCCTTAGGCTGGACTGGGAAAAAAAAACACAATACATTTTTTCAATTAAAATTAAACAGTATTAGTTCACAGATTTACAGCTTAAATCAGGCTTGTTTGAATACCCACGTTTTTTTTTAAGGAATGCTCATTGCTTTTATTTCAGATGAATCATACAGTTAAAACCACACAAATACAAGCAGAAAATCCGCCCTATTTTTATTTTTTTTTTTATTTTTTTAGGTCTGACCTCTCATACGGAAAGGTTTGGCTTCAAACACCACAGTTTGAGGAGTTTGTATTTTGCGGTTATGTCCAAAAGCAGAGTGGGAAATACCTATGATGGTTGTGAAATTCCACAGTGCACTATTAAGGGTTAGTGTCTAATGAGGTGCTTAAAAGCATACATAACTAATCCACTTTGCATTTTAAGTTGAAAGAGAGGAAAATGTGCGTACTGCAACAGCAGTTAAAGTGTAAGATATATATTTATATATGTCATGTCAGACTGTGTGTGCATGTTTCACACTTCTGGTCCCATTATTATCATTATTATTATTAGTAGTAAAGTGTGTGTGTGTGTGTGTGCGCGTGCGTGCGCGTGTTTATGCGCATTTAAGCGTGTGCGTCTGTGTATGTGTAATTTTTTCCCCCAGAAAGTTTGATTATCCCAATAGTATTATGTGTCCTTAATATCAAGTGTCCTGTTATTATCATTGTTTTTGTTTTGTTGTCAAATAAATAAATAGCATTTTAACCTCATTAATTGTACATGTAATTATCAGTTTTGTCTGCCACATTTTTTCACATTTTCTTGTAACTTTTTTTTTTCTTTCTTTTAATTCATATTGCATCTCTAGCAAGGACATGTGTGCCTGTGTATATTACACCTCAGGGAGGCTTAGAGGACATGATGAGGGAGACATACCACTCTCTAGTTTTCAAATTATCTCTCAGTTTCTCTCTTTTTTTCCCTCTCTCTCTCTCTCTTTCTCTCGCTCCGCAATCTTATTTTCATACTTGTGTTGCTGGATAATCTGCGTCCCGACATCTGTCTTCGTAAGCAGTGTCGTCTTCTCTCATTCTCTCCCTCGCTTTTTCTGCCTGCCTTTTCGCTGACACAGCACGTCGCTCTCTAGAGAGCTGCTGTGATTTACCGCGGGTTTGTAACTCGCCCGGTCATCAACTTGGACGAAGGCACAGGAAATGATGTTTAAATCAGAGCAGGACGTTGAAATTAGAGCACGACTACAGCGAACTGAACTAAAGCATGGTGGGAATGTCCTCAAGGTGAGGGCGTAACGTATATGTTTATAGGTACGTTTAAAGTTAAAGAATGTCTGTGACACTAGTTAATGTTATTATAAGAGTATAAACATCCGTTAATAAGATGTAGAGTATATTTAAAAAGCACCACGTTCAAATACTGTGATTTTATTTTATTTTTTAGACAGCACATGATGAATATAGATTAATATTCCTGACCCAACTCTTATTCATTTTTGGACTGAATAAAACAAATATGTTTCCAGAGTAAATTAAACGTAGACCATTTTAATGCTTACTGATGAGCAGCCTTAACATCCTGCTCCAATCACCCTTTGTCTCTCTCTCTCCCTCTCTCTCTCACACACACACACACACACACACACACACACTTATCTTACTCACTATCAGCTGACTGCTGCTGCTTTGTCCCCAGTGACCTCATTTTACCCTGGCTTTTAAGACCTCTCCTTACAGAGGCCCTGTTTCCTCTCTCCATCCGTCACCTCTGTGTAGTTGTGCTTTCTCGTTTGAGACTGGATCTGGATAATAATGCAGGAACGTTGTCAACTTCCGTGATTTGTTCCTAACAGTGCTTTCCTCCCTGTATTTTTTTCTCATCTCTCTCTCTCTCTCTCTCTCTCTCTCTCTCTCTCTCTCTCTATTCTTTCTCTCCTTCTCCTTTTTTCTCTGTGTGTCTCTCTTCCTCTTTATCACGTCTCCGTCTCCACTTTTAGCTGTTTATATCACTCACTGGCTGCTTCGCTGCCTCGATCTAACATATTAGTCTGCTAGTGTATGCATGCTGTATATCTAATGCGTATTGCAAAAGTTATAAATAGTCTGTTCCTTTATCATCACAAAAGAGTCTAATTTTACGATATCGATAATAGGCCTATAATAAGTTAACACAAAAAGTGACACAAGGTAATAAGCGATATAAATAATAGGCCCATCCTTCATAACCTGGCAGGAACCCGAAAAAAAAATCGTTGACAGGTGATGAGTACTGTATAAGTATTCTTTACTGGTGAGCAGTGTACACTACATACTATCATTTTGAATTTGAAAATTTTCCAGGATGAGAAAATGCATATATATATATAATATATATATTTTACATTTTTAATTATTGCAGTTTTTTAGGAAACATTGTGACACTTGAACGGGACTGATTATTAGAATATAAACCCATAGGGCTTACATGATAGATGATGTAGATCCATCATGTGATTAAATATTTAAAAAGTATATATATTTTGAAGAACTTGCAGTTCTGAAAAATCCCTCAATATCATAGTGAACTGATTATGTAATACTGTTGTAGCATATCATTTTTATTGGGAATTCAGATGCATTAAAAAGTGGTGCAAAGGGAAAACCATGGTCAGGAGCCAAAGCGGTCGGGGTGGGAGGGATGGATGGGATACTCTCTCTTCCCTTACCCGCCAATCATGGGTGCCTGTGAGCGCATGTATGCTCTCCTGAGTGTGTTAGGAGTTCACGCACTTGGCTGGCTGCATGTGTCTTGGGGGAAAGACATGCCAGACATCATGCTATTTGGGGCTGGAATCACCAGGGGCCGTCTGATGATCTGTGAATAGTTTAGAGTGCACTACCTGTAGGATCATAGAGGAACTGCAACATTTTACCACCTCAAATGAAAACACACAAATTCAAAACTTGTTTAAAAAAAACTTAATTTTGAAATAATTGTGGAGATACAAGTAAGTAAAAGAAAAGAATCACGATACATCACTGAAATTTTTTTTTCTCCCGCTTATCTATTATTTATTGCCTACACACTGATTAATTGGATATGTTGTGTGATTATGTGATAAAGGGTTACAGTTAACTCATATATGCAATGAAAAAAAATTAAGATTGCAACATTCAGCTTGAAAGAACAGTACTTTCACACAGCATTGTTTTTTGTTTTGTTTGTTTTTTTTTTTTGTGTAGAGGGCTGTCTCATAGTTCTTCCTCCCGATCAATGTGCTGATTGGTCCAGTGAGAAGCCAGGCTGTGGATAATGAAGTGGGGTGTATAGCGCAATCGATTTGTCAGAATATGTGCGAGATAAACAAACCCAGTTTCACTTTTTAGCCGTGATTATTAAAGGACTTGAGCGTTGTACGATATTAATAGAGTCTTTATTTTTGTATCTGCATATTGCAGCATCTTTTCTGCAGTGAATCTGAGAAATCCACTCAGGACTCGAGATCAGCATTTAAGGTTAAAAGGATTTGAACCTACAACTTTCTAGTCATCTCTGCTGCTCTGTTGCTGTTTTCTGTCGTCTTGTTTTAAAGGTTGGGGTTGGTAGGTTTTAGGTGAGCAGGTGAGAGAGGTTGGGAGTCCAGCTCTTTGCGCTCGGTTGATTGGAACAGGGCTGTATGAATGATTTAACAACACGTGGCCATCAGTCAGTGTGTGTGGGTGTGTGTGTTTGGAATCCTAGTTTTTTCTCTGTTTTTTTTTTTTATGATTTATTCATTTAATCACAGGAAATTATTTCCTGTGTGGTTTATCCGTTGCCCAGACTTGTTTGTCTGTTGCTGTCCATCTGCTTTGTCTATCTATATACATATCTATTTGTCTGTCTGTCTGTCCTTCTTGGTGTGTACACATAGCTTTATTTTTCCCTCTCTATCGATATATCTAGTTACAGTATTTATATTTCCTTTTATCTGTCTGTCTTTCGCTGCCTGTGTTTGTGTAAACATCTGGCTGGATGTCTTTCTGTCTATCTCAGTTTGTCTGCACATCTGGCTGCATGTCTTTCTGTCTATTCCAGTCTGTCTACACATCTGGCTGCATGTCTTCTGTCTACACATCTGGTTGCATGTCTTTCTGTCTATTCCAGTCTGTCTACACATCTGGCTGCATGTCTTCTGTCTACACATCTGGGTGCATGTCTTTCTGTCTATTCCAGTCTGTCTACACATCTGGCTGCATGTTTTTCTGTCTATTCCTGTCTGTCTTAACATTTGGCGTTATATCTTTGGATCTTTCTCTCTCTTTGTCTATCAATTCTACCCTGTCTACACATCTGACTGTATGTCTTTCTGTCTATTCCAGTCTATCTATTCCAATCTGTCTGTCTGTCTGTCATTTTCAGTCTGTCTCGACTGTATGCCGGTATGTCTTTGGATCTTTCTCTGTCTGTGTCTCTGTATCTCTATTTCAGTCTGTTTAAACATCTTGCTGTATGTCTTTGTATCTGTGTCGGTCTGTCTGTCTGTCTGTCTGACTATTCCAGCCTGTCTAAGCATGTGTATGCTTGGACCAGGAAAAGATCTTTCTGTCTATTCCAGTCTTGTATGCGCATTTGTCGATATACATTTCTATTTCTATCTATCTGTCTACATTTTTACCGGCACTGTATTCACCAATCTGTTTTCCAGTCTGTCATTGAGTCTGAGTTCTTTTATTCTGTGTTCTTCATAACAACTAAATGAAACCAAGCTACCTTCTCTTTATTATTAGAATGGATTTTCTTTATCTGGTCTTCAGCGTACATACAAGTATAGAGAGGTCAGGACAGAGTGTCTCTAAGCTCACGAGCAGGTTCGATTGTTAAGAAAATGCAGAAACGACCGGGCAGATGGCGGCTGAGCTCAGCAAAGCCAGTTAAAGTGAACAAAGGACCCAAACGCAGCTGACCAGTTGGGAAAGATGTAACAGTGCTAAGAAATGTGCGTAAGCTCTTTCGTTAAGCTGATTCGTCCTATATAATCTTTAAGCTCTGTAAGGTTGCAGCCATCCTACATCAGACTCCAGTGTGAAATTTTGGGATAAGTTTAGCACGCGATGATGCCGCAAAGGAGATGCAGCTGTGCAAATGTTGCCATGGTGACAGCCACACGGATTACACCTCAAGTCATAGCTTGCAAGTTGATGTCGATGATAAAAAATAGTCATGAGTGTCACTGTAGATGATCATGTTTTGCACAGCAAATTATCTTATCAACTTTTTTTTTTATTACTTGGTTTGTTTTTAAACCCAGCAAACCAAATCAGGTTTAACAAGGTCCGTGTACACACAGGCTCCTGCTTTTGAAACGTCTGAAAATTTTGTTTCACATTTACATGCTGTTTTTTTTTTTTTTTTTAATTATTTTTTCTCTCTCTCTCTCTCTCTCTCTGCTGTCTCTGAGCATTTGTCATACAACTGCTTATATACCGCAAAATTACTATCTGCCAGTACGCTGTGTTATTAATATCACGTACGTGATCATTAAGATTTCAGGGATGCTTTCAGACGCTCTGACTACACTGTGTTTTATTTTAAATGGAGATCACTAGGTAGGCAATCTGACGTGCTCATCGCCCTGGAATAGGGTCAGTTTGAACTCGCCAGACCACATGACCTTTTTACTTCCTAGCAAATGTATGCTTTATTTCTAATAAGTCTCACTTACAAGTGATTTTCTTATGGACACATATCTGTTAAGTCTCAATCACACTGTGTGTATGAAAGTGCTCCTACTTTCACTGTTAAACATGGCTATGGTTTTACCAATGTAACCATATTTTTTTCTTTTGACAGTGTGAATAGAAATCATGTTAAAAGGATACAGAATGTTCTGTGTGATTGAAATGTGAGTAGGAGTCTTGGAATGAGCATAGAATGTATCGTTGTGAGTCTACAGTATCCAGGTGAGATTATCCATAGCTACGGCAGCTTAAGTCAGAAAGCTCCAAAGCATGAATCCGACAGATCCGGAGAGTGAGACAAAAGCCGCAGAAGTGTGTCTTTAGGGAAGAACTGCAGCTGACTGTGTAGATCTCAAATAATAATGTTTTGAGTAAAAGTAAAAGGTATTTATAAATTACCTCATCATTACAATTTCTCAAAACTTAAATAGAAATAAATTATTCCTGCACAATCAGCTATATAAAAAATTCAAATTTTAATATAAAACGATGTATTATTTAATCGTAAAAGGCTATAATTTATTACAGGTAATATAATAGATGAAAATTTAAGTATTATATTAGATTTAAAAAAAAATACTTTTAAGGTGAGTGATATTGTTAAACATCCTTAATTCATTATAAGATTATTTGTAATGTTATTTGCTAAACATTGCTAGATAAATTCGTTATATTTTTTTTATCACAGAGTAGAAAGCTTCGATTAGTTTGTTTAATCTTTTTTTTTTTTTTTTTGCTTTGAGATGGCAGAATAAAATCTTCATGCTATGATCTTTGCAACTAACTTCTAGTACTGCCAAGCATCCACCCAGCATACATGTAGGAATCTAATTGATCAGTATAATTGTACAGATCGCGGTGTAATTGTATTTAGTAAAATAAATGAAGTTGCCAGTAGCTATAAATTTTGCTTGAATTCATTGTAATAAATAACAGTGATGTTATACAGTAGCTTAGGTAGGAAAGGGATAAATAGCCTTCACAATGTTTGCACTTATATTTATTTATGTCGTTTATTTAAAGTCGTCTGTAGAATTACTGGCATCATTCCATTACAAAAAAATAAAGCAAATACAATTTATAGCACACGCAGTGAGCAATAGTCAAACATCCGCAATACGGCCGATGGGTTGTGGAAACCTGACATCTCATCAATATGTGGCTCTGTTCATACAAAGTAGAAAGCACACATTTGTTATAAAAAGATTATGTATACTGTCGATTTATGATTTTCTTTCACTGGACGTTGGGGGTCCAAACCTGCTCCAGCACGACAAGGGTCCCTGTGTATTAAGGGAGCTCCATAATGACATGGTTTCTCCAAGGTCGGACTAAAATGGTCGATGTAAAAAGGGGACTACAGTCGGAACAGGACGTTCAATGAGAACATATGGGTGTCCAAATACTTACGGTCATATAGGGTATGTGGACTCTAACAGTGGATTTGTAGAAAGACAAGAAACTCTGACGTGAGAAAATGGGGACTGTTATTGTCTCACCTTTCTGTCCATGATGCCCGATTTTAGTCGTCATTCTCTGGAAAGGAAGTGAATCAAATGTATAAGAATGAATCAGGACTTCTTGAAAAGCCCTGTGTTGTTAAAAGTGCTAGCTTAGTTTTGCTAAGCTAAGATGCTACCTGTGTATTCTGGGCACAAGTGTGAGACTGTGAAGCTGTCTGAGAGCTGTTTTTAGCCCAGCAGGAGATAACATGCTGTTGAGGGCCACACACACACAATTTCGGATAACTCAAGTGTCACTTCCTGATAATAAAAAAATAAATTAATTAATAAGTAGCTTAATTTTAGTGACTTGAACTACAACCCCCGAGTCCTTAGTCACAGCTGTGCTTGGACAGATTTATTTTAGATGTTAACTATTTATCAGTGCATATGAAAAATTATTAAAAAAAATTAAAAAGCTGTTATGCAGGTTTCCTAACATCCAATATGGTTGTACAGTACAAGGTCAAATAGATTGGTTTAAATGTGTTGCTGCATTATACTGTGTCTGATTCCATGCTAATGAATGCTAAGATGCTTCCATTAGCATTAGCATTACCAGGCTGCAGCCTTTTTATAACTTTTCTTCTTCATTTTCCCCTCGGTTGAACCTCCTTATGGGCTGAAGGAGATGTAGACTTCAGGAACACAGCTTGCTCAAGACATTGTAGTCTGACACAATTTCCTTTTTTAAACCAAATACCACCACACTGTTCAGAGGAAAGGAATGCCAATAAATTGTGCAAAAATATCAGACCAACGTTGCTATGGACTTTTGCACTCAACTCAACAAGCTTTGGAACCGGTTCAATCAGAAAAAGCAAATAATTTATAGAACTTCATTAGTTCTATAATACTATCTAGTAAAACTGTTACGATTACTAAATTATTATTTTTGTTAATAATCTGCTACTTTTTTTAACTGTTCAAGCAAGTACTATAGTCTACTTGAAGAACAAGAAACAAGCTTAGTACATTTTGTATTGTGTAAATGTTATTCAGTAAACATGATGCCTGTGAAACGACATCTTCCGGAGAAGACCAGCTCAGATTATTGATTTGCTATCGTCTCCGTAGTCGCATGTTCCTCCTACCATGGTATTGTGGGGGACTTTAGTGATGGGTTGTTCAAAAATGATTTGTTCTTTTTGAACGAGTCTTTAACATGACTCAGAAGAATGTGTAGTCTCGGAGAGCGAATCTTTCTTTTTATACCGGACGCCCATGCGTAAAGCATCGCAAACCTCCATAGGTTAGGTACAGGAAACATAATTAAGTAGTTACCTTTGAGTCTTCTTGTCTGAGTCGTTCATACTTTTGTCACGTGACTCCTATAGACGCTATGCAGTGCACAATAGATTCAAAATAACGAACGGCTGGGACTAGAAGACTTATGAAGCCAACCGTTTAATTCTATTTTCTGTGTAATGCACTGCATAGTGGCTGAGAGACACGTCACAAAAGAACAAACGACTCAGACCAGAAGATATGAGAGGTGAGCTGCTCATTCTGTTTATTATAATATGTCCTTGGCTGCATAGTTATATTTTCATTACAGAACTATAGCCAAAATGTATGTATGTTCCCTAGGTTCAGGGCTTTTTCATATTAGGCATGATTGATTTGTACCTTGCCCAGGTACATAATTGGTATTGGGTATAGTAGCATTTTTAAACTTACCGATACAACAGGTGGCAGTATTCACCTACTTGGTTTGTGGAAGGAACTATTTTTATATTTTTGTGGGAAATGTCAAGAGTAATGTGCATTCCTGTGCACGTGCATTCCTACTTTAATCAGCTATGGCACAGAGATTTCAGAGGAGACTGGTGGCACTGATGACTAAATAGCGATCTACTCTCAGTTACGTATTGCGATTCTTTTGTGTGGCACAATCGATTTTTTATTATATAGGTTTGTATTTAAGGTCATGAAATGGTAGTTTTCCTCTATAATCTTACAGGTGGGGCATTTTTAAACTATTGACACATTGATGGGCCTGTGTGGTTTCAGCAAATTATTTGCCGAGTTTTAACAGCAGCATACTGTATAAAATGTATTGAGACAGGATATTTATAAACTCATGATAACAGAATCTCATGATAACGTTTCATCTGGACCCCGGTGATTCCCATCCCTTATGTGCGCTGAGCGTATGCATAGGGATCTTGCTAAAAATAGTGCAGACAACAGATCGATCAAACACAGTTGCACAGATGTCCTTCTCTCCCAAAGCAAAAGTTTTTTATTATTACTTCTCTTGTTCTTTTTCTCAAATTTAATAGGCAAGCATTTTTTTTTTTTTTTTTTTAATTAAGTTTTTTGTAATAATCTTTGAGATTTTTAAAAATGATCTTTAGTACGAATCACTCCATTTCAAAATCATGGCTTGCAGTGTCTCTGACATACTGACCTTTTTAACCATGGCATAGTAACGAAGTCAAAATACGGTGACGCTTCATAAAGACACAGAAAAACTGACCATTTGTTAATCAAGTAGACTATAGTTTTAGCTTGAATCGTTAAATAGAACAGGTTAATACAATTACTTACCAATAGCTCTAACGTCCTGACACTTAAAACCGTTTGCTGTCACCTGACGTAGCTGCTCCCCATCACATGACGCAGTGACTTTCCATCATGTGATACAGCACCACTACTGCTGCCTTCAATTGAATGCGGATGTCACAAATAATACAATATTACCGGTATAGGCTTACAGAAACATACGATAGACCTACAGCAGACTAATGGATCATAATAAGCCTGTAATTCCACTGTGAATGTTTCCCATGAGGGAAAGCTTTAAATCACCCGGGTCACCACATCATACACCGATCAGGCACAAACGAACCAAACAGCGTTACCTGTGGGTACAAAAATTATAAAGGTGTGAAGGTCAGGGTCAAAATGGACTGGGATGGGAGCATAGGATGGGACAGCAGTCTATTGCCAGACACAGTGCGTGCATGCAAGCACTCACACACACACACACACACTCGCTCGCTCGCACCTAGGGACAGTTTAAAGCAGTTTAAAGAACTTGAAGGAAGCCCATGCAGGTACAGGGAGAAACTTCACACAGACTGTAACTCGAGCTCAGAATAAGACCGTTAACCTTAGAGCTGTGAAACAGCAATGCTAACTTATTTACAGTACCTAGAGAAACCTTTTTACTGCTTGTTCCTCCATGTGGTCCAAATACTTTCTTCTAGTTGCACCAAGAGAAACAAATAAATTTTTAAAGACATGAGCGAAAGATATAGACTTTTTGCATTTTTATTCTTTGATTGGTATGTTGACTGATCATGGCTTTGTCTTTCATTGCACATGGACAGTATTAGATTCTAGGTATATAGATTCATGTATTATTATTGTTATTTAACAACCTCTAGTAAAAAAAAAAAAAAAAAAAAAGGACCAACAACAATTCCTAGAACAATTTCGAACCAATTGGATAAAAGTGAAATAAGACCCAGTAAACAGCGCAGGCTAATCTAAGCTATCAGGCAGTACAGAGTGAGCGTCGACTCGGTTCACTCCATCATCTCCGCTCATCGATTCAGCCTGTAAGGAATAATCTGATTAAATATGAGTGTGAAATGTGCTGTGTGCTTCCAAATCGAGTTTAGCTGGTTAAGGTCTGCTTCTCTGAGCAACGTCTGAATAGCGAGGTCACTTCAGGACATGGGAGGCGCGGACAGGGAGGTTCAAATTGCACATCCATGGTGTGATCAGATGATTTAAAAAACATTCTTGGTTTAATAAAAACTGAATCTTAATACAAATGTTGTACAGTACTGTGCAAAAGGTCTTGAGCCCCAGCCCTAATTTTTTTATATTAAATTAGATAATGTGAGAGTCAAAAATGATCCACATTCCACACAATAGTAAAGTTCTGTTGGCTGCTCTGTCTTAATAACGCTTTCTGTTCAAAGCTACTCTTTTCCCACTCTCTGCTTTGCAGGTGTGAACATATAACATCATTTCATTTGTAACTGCGGTGCGAGCAAAAACGGATGTGATTTGCAAGAAGGAAGAGCAACGTGCAGTGATTTATTATATATATATATATATATATATATATATATATATATATATGTATATGTATATAAATATAAATTTTTTTGTGGTCTTGGATACCTCAAGTACGCATATTTATTACGGACTGTATGAACAAACTGATTGGATATCTGCAAACAAAATTTGGACCAATACTTTAAGGAAGGTGAAACTTTCTTAAAGAGAATTGTTACTGCTGACGAGACTCAATGAGAGTAAATGGAACGAAAACATCACCAATCCCTGACCAAGAAAAAATTCAAAAGTCAACCATCAGCTAAAAAATTTATTCTTGTAGTTTTCTGGGATTCTTAATGGCCAGGATTAGCACATTATCAGGAAAAAGTTCAACAATCAACAGTGCTCATTACAGTGAGGTGCTTATTAAAGAGCTGAAGTCTAAACTACAGATTAAACGGAGAGGACTGCTATCCAGGGGCGTCCCGTGATCTCGCACAACGATGCATGTCCGCACACTTCTGCCCACACTGTCGCAAACACTTGGTTTTAAGGTCTTGATCTATTGGACTTTCACCTGTTTGGTTCCCTAAAAGCAGCCCTACGAGGACGAAGATACACTTCTGATGAAGAAGTGAAGACAGCTGTACATTTGTGGCTTGCAGCTCAGTCTTAAACCTTTTACGTAAGGAATACGAAAGTTTGTTGACCAACAAGTGTAAAGCTTGTGGACAGAGTGTATTGAAAAGCAAGGAGATTATGTTAAAAAAGTATGTCAAATACATAATTTTTGCTTCGTGGATTAAGGTGATGAAAGGAACGTGAACAAATGTTTTACTTTGACAAGCTGTTTAATGATACAAATTAAAAATTGGTTGTTTATGTATTAGATCTCAGCAGCAACCTCATTTCCTCTCTCGTCTGTTCTAACCATTCAGCTTAACCTGATTAAAGCGTTCAGCAATCACAGATCATCTCCACCTGTTTCTCACTGGTTAGATTTTTTTTAATGCTTAAATGATTAATAGGAAATCGATCAGGGACAAGGACAGTACTGAAAATGAGTGCCAAAATGTCCTCCAGGAAGCCTAGAGAACTGTTTCTCAAGACTACATTAAAAATACAAGAAAATCTGAAATGAGGGGTGGCTCAAGATTTTTGCACATTACTGTATACCTAAAAATAAAATGAGAAAAGCAGTAAATAAACAGCAAATTATTTGTAAATAATTGACTTTAGATATTGTGTGTATGTGTGAGCATGTGTGAGCATGTGTGTAAGAGAGAAAATAACAGTGTTTGTATCTGTTTCCCAACACATTCTGCCTGATTTTTTTTTTCTCTTTAGGCTGTGAAAGCAGCTGTGATTTTTTTCGCTCAACAGGAACAGCGTCGTCAGCGAGCAGTAAACATCCATTAGAGAGCTCGCTCAACTGATTAGACTCATGCAGAGGCTGTTTTGCCGAAAACTCCAGCACAAATTTTTAGCTTTTATCAATTACTAAGAACAATATTCTGGACTTGGATCTCACTCATCTTAACATTTGAGACTACCACTGATGGATTTTTTTTTTTTTTTTTAACTGAGTCACAAACTAGAAATCTTAGAAAGAATTTTATAAATAATTTACATCATTTTTTAAATTATTTTCGTTTATCTTTAATTTCAGTATAAGCTCGAGCTGACATGAACTCCACAAGGTTGTATAAAACCTGATAATCCATGTGAGATGAAATTGATCCAAATCTGAGCACGATGCAAATTTAAAGGATATTGCATAAGAAAAATTTACTTATTTTGTAATTTTTTACATGTAAATTAACATGCTGCGTATGTCAAATTTTCTAAATTCTAAATATTCTGGTTTATTTCCTGTTTTAAAGGTAAATCTTTTTAAATTAAAATAATTTCAATTAAATAATTAATTAATAAATAAAATATTGTATTATATTTAACTAAAAAGATCTGTGTGAGGGTGTTTGTGTGAGTGTGTGTGTTTGTGTGCGTGTTTTAATGCTTCAGCTGAATTATCCCTCATATAATGATTGTTCATACCTTAAACTCCCTTTATTTCATTCCCCTTCAAAATGCACCATTTCAATGTCCGCAAGCGAGCTCCTGCTGAGCCATGTCCCACTACAAAACATCAGATCTGAATTGATGAACAATTGGGAGGACGGGCTCTTCTTATATGAGGTCACGTTAGGGGGAAAAATGTAATTGGCTTGTTTAAGCTCTGGCCAATAGAAATCTGTGAACATGACACAAAGCATGGATTTTTTGTTTGTTTGTTTGTTTTGTATAATTTTTTGCTGTTTTGCTGAATGACTAAAAAGTGAATTTTGCATAATAGGTCCGCTTTTAATAAATTCCCAGATTCTTAATGCAGGCTCAGACTTTTGAACTGTGTGTAGGCATTGTAATTCAAATGAAAACAGCCTTTATTTTAGCCTGAAAGTCCTTGGAAACATCGTCCTGTAAACTAAAACAGCATATGATTATGAATATGAACGATAAATCAGGTCATATTAATAAGAAGATAATGATACACATTTTAAACATTTACAAAGCAGCGTTTGTAATCTAGGCTAAACAATTTTTTATTTTAGATTTGTATAGGGCAGGCCTACAGTTTACAGCTTTTTTTTTTTTTACAGCAGACATTTTTTTTTTTTTCATTTATCACATGGAAATGTTCATTTAGCGTTTTTACGCTATTTCTGAGAACCGGTCCCAAACATTAGATTTAGCAGCCTGACCTTTTTTCTTTTAATGATGTAAATTCCTAACCTGAATTTCTCCCGCACCTCGTCTTCCATCTTCACTTTTACCTTTTTGTTTTTGTTGTGCTGGGCAGCGGTAGCTGCTTGGTGCTTTCGTGACTTGTCACAAGACGTAACCTTATCAAAGAACTTAATAAAATAAAAAAATTCATATTCCCAAATATTTAATATAGGCTATAGGGAATTGCACGTAACATACATGGATTTTTTCATTTAATTTTGTTTTAAATGACCTGCCCCGCAAATAAAGTGACAATTTCTTTACCCGCCCCAACCCGACCTGCGGGTTACCAGACGACCCGCGCATCAATATTGCACGTTGTAGCAGTTCTGAATGAAGGGGTTTTGCATGTGTGTAACCTGATGTGAAAAACAAGACATGGTTGAAGCAACTGAAACATAACATTTTTAAGAAGTAAAAAAAAAAATCTTTTTAGACACATACTGAATACTCTTGTTATAAAGCATAAAATTTTTTTTGCTCAGACAAATCTAGTTTTTTTTGTTGTTGTTTCTGTCTAAGGTATATTTTATACACTTTTGTTCATATTCATAAAGGGAGTGACTATATCTAGATGGCACAGTGTAGCCACAGTAGTATGTATTAACCTTATCAGATGTAAGGGTTTTCCTTAGCCTCGCTCTGTTTTGTCCACATGGCACGGTGTGTTGTTTTCGTTGTGTTTTGCTGCGTGTGTATTGTTTTTCAAACTGCCTGTGAATAATTGATGACGTCGGTGGATTTCGTGTGCCGGTCGTGTTTCGTTCTCAGCGTTTCTCGCAGTGCCACGGCTGCATTCCGCCAAGCTGTTCACGCACACACGCACACATGCAAACCCTTCATCAGCGGAAATAGTCCGAAAGCTGCACATCTGCGTGGTTCTTTTTTTGAAACACTGACGAGCACTTTTTCAGAAACCTGCTAATCACACACAGTTTGGTCGGGTCCAATCACAGATTGTCCATTTGTAATTTGTCTTCTCTGGCACTGTCGGTGTACAGATGACGACGTCTGGAATTTTGTCTGAAGTTGAGGAGAGGATAAAGAAAGGATGTGGTCAAGGCATTATTTTAAATAGATGATGGTTTGTGATAGATAATGTATAGCACTGAAGAGTTTAAGAGTTAGAGGTTTGGGACATTCATGGGCGTTTATTTGTAGATTACCTGCTGGAATTGATTACAGATTTCTAATTCAGAAAATGATTTGCATCATCAACATTTTAAATAGCTGAAGGAGTAGAACCAGCTGGTTTGGGGGGAGGAGGCAGGTAGAAGCCCCTGTAAGCAGAAGGGGCATACCCAGGTAGATGGTTTCTGAGAACTGAGCCAGGCAGATGGTCCAGGACCTGAAGGGGTGTAGCTAAGCTAAAAAGGATGGAGCCATCTGGGTAGGTCAGGAACTGAAGACTGCGAACGCATGAACTGAAAAGATTTGCCTTTAGAAATGAAGGGGTATGCTTGGGTTAATGGTTTCCCTGAGAACCTGTTTGAAGCAACAAGTGCTTTAACACACACAGTAAAGATACTAAACATGATAAAGCTTCCGTGTTTTACTTCATGGCTTTACACATCATTTAACAAGCAGAAATAAAACACCCTTCAGGTTGTTGTTTCCAGGCTTATGACCACATGCACAACCAGCTTCAGGCATTCAGGGCTGGAGCTTGGGGGAAACCATCGGCTTCAGGATGTCTCTAGGCAACAGTGGACTAGAGCCGGGTAGACTCCTTCAGGAAGTGAGGCGGTGTGGTTAGGTAGAATGCTTCCTGAGAGAGCTGAGGGGACTGAGCCAGGTGGATCGCTCCAGAGAGTTGATGAAATGTAATAAAAAGTTGTACAAGTAATAAACTGCTTGTTAAATGCCGATGTGTAAACCCATAAAGTAAAAAAAAAAAGGGACATGCTACATCGTGTTCATTAGCTAACGGGGTGTGCTAAAGTTTACATAGTGGTGGTAACACACTGTTTATTTTATTTATTTAATTATTATTAGTAGTATTTTTTGTAAGGTGGCATGAGATGGTATGTGTGTTGGTTTTGATTGTGATTTTATGATATCGTCTTCTTGTCCTTGTTAACAATATTCAGTTCAACAGAAGAAATGTACTGTATAACCACAAACAGTTACTTTACTAATAAAAACGTGTGTTTGTGTGTCAGGATCTATCCGGTAAGAGAGGTGCCAGTCGAGACGGAAGCTCTCACATCCTGGCTCTATCAGAGGTTTGTGGAGAAGGAAGAACTTCTCGATCACTTCTATCAGACAGGTAAGGGCGTACACCAGCTCACACATCCTCTGTTCATCTCACACTTTTCTGACTGCGTGTAATGTCTCCCTAAAACACTTCTAATAATAATTTTCACATTTTGTGCCAGAGAGCTATATGTCTGATATATCATTTTTCATATACCTGGCTATATGTATGTCTACTCTATACAGCCCAAAGTACACCTAATCATCACTTCCACACGGCTTTATAATATCGCATTACAGATGTAGTCCCCCTTCGCTGTTACAGTAACTTCCAAAAGCATTAGTAAGGTCAGGTGCGGGTTTTTTCTTAGGAGGCCTGTGGTGCAGTCGGCACTTTTGTTCAGTCAGGGCTCTTTTTTTCTTCTTTTTGCCTTTTAGTTTTAGTAAAATTAACAAAGACGTACCTGAGTGTTGCCTAATTCAGGGGAGAAGTGTGCTGTAAACCACATACAGTGAAACCTCGGATTGCGAGTAACGCAGTTTGCGAGTGTTCCGCAAGACGAGCAAAGAATTTTAATACATTTTGACTTGGAAAACGAGCAAGTCTTGGTTTACGAGTACCAAGTATCATGTATCACGCATGCGCTTCTTGTTTTGACACCAAGACACACACACACAGACCCCCTCCTACTTTCGCTTTCACAGACAGACACACTCTTTCTCTTTACTTTACACAGAAAACTGCTCTGTTGCAATTCTTTTCAAAGGTAAAGTGCAGGTTAATTTGTTTTATTTTTACTTTACAGCAGTGATTCCGTTAGTGTGTTGCTCAATCGAGTGTCATTAACAGAAAATAAATAATAATTAAATACGCTGGCCAGTAGAAAGGGGGGAGGAATAGTTTTTGGGCAAGGTACAAATCATTCGCGCCTAGCTTGAATGTCTTATAAATTAACTTCTGCTTTGCAGCAGAGGTAAGTTTAAACAAAACAAAAAAAACATTGACTTGAAGCTGTGAACAAACTTTTGACTGACTTCACCTGACAGTTTTTGTATATGTCTGTATGATATTTATGTCCATCAGTCCACTTGTCGTAATAATAATAATAAGATCTCTACTAATTTTTGTCTATAATTTTTGTTATCTCTATAATTGTTGTTTTCTCTTTTTGTCTATTTACCTGACTCTCTACCTGTCAGTCTGAACTTTCTGTCCGTCTGTTATCTTGTCAATCTTTATAGAAGTTTGCCTGTTAAACTGTCTGCATGTCTGTATACCTGACTGTCTTTATATCCATCTGTCAGACATTTTCATCCATCAGTCTCCGTGTCTCTCTGTGTTTCTCCCATCACACACACGAAAAATAATGCCACAGTTTGCTGTTTTGCAGGAACGTTTCCTCCATCGAAAGGTCAGAAGGAGGCCGTTTCCCGGGCGATGACCCTGGATTTGCCGTGGCTGTGTGCAGTCCAGTCATTTGCCTTCATCTCGGGCTACATGTGGTACAACATCCTTCAGTACGTCTACTGCTGGTCCTGCTCGCTGCTGTGGTGAAGAGAGAGACGGGGAAAGGGAAGGAAATAAGTGCGATGATAGAGGAAGGAGGAATAGCCATCGATGCCGATCTTGGATCTGTAGAAACACAGATGCCGTCTTAACTCGCTGGATGGCACGATGATCACGGAGAAAACTTGTATTTGATTCTAAATCCCAAACCTGCATCCCATCTGGGCACATGCATACAAACACACCTATACACACACACAGACACACACACACATGCAGTACTGCAGTATGAACATACATTCAATGAAATAGGTGAACAGTGACATCATGTTTACACATATAAACACACACACACACACACACACACACACACGTCCATATAAATAAATGAATATATATATAGTTCTATATCTCAATGTTTACTCATGCACATGCTGACACATCAAGATTTAATTTGAATTCCAATCATAAATTAGGCTCAGGAATAAGCCAATTTCATCCACCTGCCATCTGTTGTAACACTGTCCTGCTTACGTCTATGTCGCGAGGAGAACGTCAAGGAACCCAAAAAGGATTGTGCTCCGGACTTTCTGTAGTCGTTTCTGTCCTCCTCTCTCTCTCTTTCTCTCTCTATTTTCTCCCCCGCTGTTCCTTCATTGTCCCGTGTGCTCTGTCTTTTTTCGTCTCTGTGTCTAGACAGTATTGCAATTCGCTCACGTTTACACTGGACGCTTAGACATCGCCGGATGAGCTCCGGTTCACCTCCCGTCTCAGTAGGGGAACTTCTTTTTTTTTTTTTTTTTTTTTTCTCTTCTCCTGTTCCACATCTCCCACATTTCATAACACTGAACTGCTTTCTAGTAGAGATAAAACTTCTCTTTGTCACCCTAGTTGAAACATGTCGGTGTTTTACAGATATAATTAAGCCATATGCTTTGTGTGTGAGGACTGAAAATGGAAAGGACTCAATGTTGACTGAATGAAGTAAGAAATTGGGCCCTGGGTATCATTACTGTACATTTAGAACAGCGTAACCTGCCGAAGTGTGCCGGTCAACGTTTTTTTTTGGTTGTTTGTTTTTCCCTCCTCTCCCTTGTTTAATGTTGTTTTGTTTTTTTTGTCTCAGCGCTCACTGCGAAACACTGTTTATTTTAATTTTGTTCTTTTTTATTATTATTATTATTATTATTATTACTACTACTACTAATGTGAACATTTGGTATTATAAGCGCTGAGATCGAAGCAATTTCGTGACTGCAGCATTTCAGTTGTTTTTAGTTTCAAATATCCTGAATGTTAAAGATGAATGGATAAAAAAAAAAAAACATAACAGTACCCCGCTGAACTGGTGTTTCTAGGAATTTCTTTTTCTGCAGTTTGAAGAAACATAGACAGTGGTGTGTGAGCCTGAATAGCCTGACTGACTGCAGTTTACTCTATATTACTGCAACTCGTTTAGTTCTTTTCACATCAAGGAGTAGTTATTATTTTTATTATTATTATTATTATTGATGATGGCTGTTAGGACAGAGCTGTCTGTTTGGCTCATAACAAAGACCTTCTGCTTTCCGTCTTCTGTAAGGAAATCTGACCCCGTTTTTCACCCCTGACTCACAGTTCAGCTAAAAATGAAATGCACACAAGGTTCTCCATCCTGGCTAATGCAGTCGATTAGCCACGACTAGTTTGTCGTCTGAAGTTTGCTTTGTAAGTCAAGTCGTAATGATTTCTCATTCGTAACAAGTGTATGCTTATGGTGAGGCTCGGGGGGGGGGGGGCGGTAAAATGTCTGTGTGTAGCAGAAAACACAAGAGCTATGATTTTAAATGGCGATAGAGCAAATAACATACAATACACAGACATGTGAGAAATGGGAGAGGGGCCATTTTGGCAGAGTATTTAGTTTAGCACTGGAGCTACATGTGTGTGTGAGGGAGAGAACCTAGAGCCGACAACAGGCTTCTCTGCAGCGCATGTGAGTCACAGACATTGACAGCCGGTGTCTGATTACAGACCTAATTGATTACTCTCTTGTCTGTTTCAATACAGCACGCAGTTATCCAACAACTTGATCAAAGTGTGACAATCAGTGTGTGAGAAGGAAGTAGCTAAAGTATAGCAAGGGTTTTGACATCTTTAGGCAGACTCTATGCATATACCACTGCTACGACTGCAAAACTTTTCTGTGTATTAGCACAGTGCTTGCTCAAAAGAACAATGTTTTTCTCTTTTACCCCTTCCAGTGGGGAAGCCAATTTTTTACCAATTGACTATGTTTATTAGGGATTCCACTGCAAGTTTTATTTGAAAACACTATTAATTTGGGAATTCAGTTAGAAGATTAAACAAGCCAGACGTTTTTTTTTTCCTTAATCTAAAAAAAAGTATTCAAAAGGGGCCTACAAAGAAATTTTAGATCCAACACTGTACAAATAATGTTAATGGAATCACTTACGAATCCAGCTGAGATTTCATAATTGCCCCTGCTAGCAAACAGTTCCAGACTGCACAGCTGGTTGCGTTATTGTTTTCTCCCCTACTCTCCTTAAAAATCCGGCATGCTTGTTTTCTTGTCACTTTAATTCTCTTGGTTATATACGATTAAATAGTTTATCTCTGTTATATGTGAAAATCTATATTGTACACACCTAGTTCCAAAGTATAAGGTATATATATTTAAAGGTTGGGTTTTTTTTTGGCTTTTTTTTCTGGCCCAGCATCTTTAGACAGGCTTTCCCAGACCACCACACAAATAAGAAGCCCTGTTATCAATAAACAGACAAACGGCTGTTACAGAACAAACAGTTTTATCAGGGCGTGACCAAGCCCCCAAAGCTTCATCTGCAATTTTCACTGTGTTGGAAATGAATCTTTCTTTAATTTGAAAAGAAACCTTAGCTTTAATTTGAAAGAAGTGACATTTGAATGCGTGTTGTGCTAGAAATCACATATTAGGTCACAATAGATAGAAGCAGTTTTGGCTTTCATGCCACACCCCGACTTGCCTCAGCGTTAACATCGTCGATCTACATACAATGCTGTGTGTGACAGTGGACGCGTTTGCCAGTTTTATTCCGTACGAGGACTGTGAGATATGACATTCTAGACCTCTCCTCGTGTATCCTTCCTGTCTAACGATATGGTCTTCTTGGAGATTGTGAAGATAAAAAGAAAGGAAGGTTGTAGCTCACAAGCTCATCTTAGTATTATGAAGTACAAACAACATTCACAGGAAGCAATTCTAAGCAGAGCAGTGGTAAAACGTTTATGGTGAGCTGAGGACAAGCAGCTGAATTAGGGAAGGAGACTATAGCAGAGAGAAGGCAAAGACACAGCTGGTTACTCATCCTTCAAGCTTCTCGTTTCTTATGCGATGTCGCAATTTTATTTTTCGTCTTTTGAATTTTCACTTCCTTCTCAGCACGTAGATTTGAAGATTGAGCAATGTTGTTAAACGCAATTCACCTGGTGAACTACTTGCAATTAGTTCAATACTAAACTTATGAACCCGCCTTCTAGCTCCGGTGCACAACTAAAGAAGCGCAAACTTCAGACATCAACCATTTCTTGGGTCACTGACGACATTTGGAACAAAGAGATCATTGTATAAATGTCATTTTTGGAGGAACTGCTCCTTTAAAGCCCTGTTGTTGACCTTTGCACAGTTTTGTTGTCTTGCCAAATTGCATCATTTGTTATATACATGGAGATGGAAGCTTTGGGTCATTTAAAAAATATGAAGGGTTTTTTTGGTGAATTTTTGCCTCTGTTTTAATATATGAAGCTTCATCTGCCATTTTCACTGTGTTGAAAATGAATCTTTCTTAGTCTGCAGGAATGCTTTTTAATAATGTTCTGCTTCCTCAGGATTCAACCAAGTGAAACTGGCAAAAAGGGGTTTTGACAAGGGTCCACACAACAGTATTAAAACAGGGCCTGTGACTAGTTATAGAGCAGACAGATCAGCCAGCAGTAAAAATTTGGCCTTCGAAACTATTAGCATGAAATAAATAAATGAAATAAATTTATTTCATTTGGTAAAAACAAAAAATAAAGAAGCTTCTGTGTTGTTTAAATGAAATACATCCATTGTACAGCAATAAGATGCAACAATAGGAAGCAATTGAGCTTTACAAACCACTAGACTAATTAGCAGACCAGAGCTTGCCTAAATGTGCCACTTGTGTGCGCTTGTGTGTGTGAGTGTGTTTGTGTTTTTTGCCTAGCTTGCTGAAGTCTGAAATGTGTATGTTGCACAGAGGAAAGATGCAGAATACATTGAAGGCCATTCAGACTGATGAACATGCAAGGACTTCCATCTAACAGAAAAGGAAAGGGAATTCAACCCTCATCATGTCATTATTGTCTCTTTATTTTTACTTTATTTTATTTTATTTTATTTTTTGTTGTTTTTAGGAATTTTAACAAATTGTGTTAGACTGGTCTTTAGTTTTCAATTTGTACTCCTTTTGCCCTGCTCTTTCCAGCTGCCCAGCCATTTTACAACACAGTTCAATTGTGCTGGAATAAAAATGAAATATCAATGAACTGCAAAGTGTGTGAATGAAACTGTTGCTGTGTTGAATCTGTTTACTGTGGTAATTTAATTTGTTTCATTTATTTCAAAGTAATTCCTAATTTCAATATCTGATTACTGTGGTGGTTTTTGGTTTCAATGCAGTTTAACAGAAATATTGTTTAATATCACTAAAAACTAATATCAAGACTGATATTGAGACATGAGGAATTCATTAATTTGTAAATCTTTCATGGGTGGGGTGTTAGAATATTATATTTAGTTACTCTGATAAAAATGATTCCAGCTAAATTATCTGCATCTTCTCCTTTACCTCAAAGTACAGGTGATAAAACCCTCATTTCCCTGGGTGAAATGTAAATCAGTCTGCTTCCATTAGGATGCTATTTTAGTGTCTACAAGGAAAAAAAATAATGGGCCATGGAGGAATGCCTCACAGACACAGAGTCCCAACTGGCATACTGTACATGTGCAAGGTCAACTTTAAAGCCAAACGAACACTCATAACACATCTGCTGTTCAGATCCTCTTTGGTTTATTTTGAAAATAGGAATTGATACCGTAGTTCAGAATGATATAGTTTTCAGATTTCGTTTCCCAAGTGTTAAACTTATTCTAGCGAATTCAAATTTCACTTCTAGTAAAAAATTTAAACAATCAATTTAGAAAAGTCAGTAATTTGTGAAGATCAAGTTTAAGTTAAGGTGAATCTCAACACAATATGTACAATATACACAGATAAAAGGCAACTATTTCAGAAAGGTCAAATTATTGGGCTACATCAGGCAAAGAAAACAACTAAGGACATTTGAAATTACTGAACCTGGGTTAAGGCCACATTATCAAAACCCGGATAAAACTATGAACTTTGTTAAAGTTAAACTTGAAATTGCATGGTTAAAACAATGTGTTAGAGATCATAAGGATTGAACTTTGGAGCAATGGAAAATAAAGCCATGTGGTCTCATGAGTGGTGATGTTTAATCCTTTTAAATTTTTGAGTGATGGGTAAGAAGGAAGGCGCATAAAGCGATGTATTCACCATGCATACCTCTGGAGGAAGTGTTATGATCTGGGGTTGGTTAGGCTCAGCAATGCTATGTGGCAAAAAAAAAAAAAAAAAAAACTGTACTGCCTGAAAAGGTTATCACATCTATGTAGTTTTTCTTTCCTGATGGCAAGGGTTTATTCCAGGATTCAAATTGTGAATAGAGGTTCTGGGAGCATGAGGAATCATTTTCACACATGAATTACCACATTGTATGTTGTAATTAAAGATAAAGGTAAAAATGAAATTATTTTTAGCAGGTATGTGTTATACAAAGTTGTTTTTTATGTAAGTCAAATAAACATATAAGACATGGGGACTGTAATTCTGATTTAAAACAGATCTATCCGTGTTTATTTACAATACTCTGTGCGGCTCCTTTAAAAGTGGCTGCTGCTTTCCCGCGTGCTCTCGCGGTTAACTCTGGTTGGTAAGTTACTGGTGCTAAGCGACCGTTAGCGTTCGTTTCGCTCCTTTCAACCAATGAAATCGTCGCCAGCTGCGCTCTGTCAGCCAATCAAATGTCACGGTTTGGGTGGCAGTTTAAAAATCGAGTTTTCGGTTGGAAGCTAAAAACTGCTGAACTGCTGTGTAGTGTGCACTACACAGGGCACAAGGTCTGGGTTTAAACAACGGGATATAGTGTACTTATAGAGTGCGTGTAGAGGTGTTTGAGATTTAGCCTAGCCAGCTTTCATGTTGTCGGTTTAAAGTTTGGAAAACGTTAAGCGTTGTTGAGTAAGTAGTTGTTCTAGTTAACGGTTAATTACTAAGAACACACTGCGAGTGTGTTTGAGGAATACGCTTCATTATACTCCGTTAGTACCGAGTTTCTCCTAAAAACAGTTGTGTTTTAGCGTTGTTGTGAACACAATGCCGTCGCGTACGGAGGATTATGAAGTCATCAGCACCATTGGCTCCGGCTCGTATGGAAAATGCCAGAAAATCAGGAGAAAGTCCGACGGAAAGGTAACTCCAACTTCACTGTAGAATGTTCGTGAAAGCTAAAAGAATAACCAAGAATGTAACGCTTTTATGGGGACAAAGACTGTCGTGTTACTGTGACCCGAAAACCCCAGTATAAGCACTGTTTGTTGCCCCCCAAAGTAATATTTGTGTTTACGTTCAGTAGTACCACGTTTCTGACCCGGACACTGCTGTTAGATGGTGTGCATTCTCCTTTAACACACTCTTAACATCTTAACACACATTTTAAACAACAGTTCGTTATGATCCAGTAACCTGTTTGGATGAGGACCTTTCCAGGAGTGATGATAATGCAGCATAACAGCACTGTGACGTTTAACTACAGTGGGAATAGTAACAAATCACACCCCACCCCTTTTAAAATAAGTCCATTTTGTTGTTTTGCAGTCTGAAATGAAGACTGAATAAATGTGTGATGATCACCGTTTGTGGACTGTAGTCTTCAAGTCATTCTGCAGATTTTTAATGGGGTTTAAGTCTTGGCTCTGAATAGGCCATGCAAGGGCATTTAATCTTTTTCCTCCATCTTTTTCTTTCTAATTAAGCAGCGATGTCAGATGGGCATAATGCTTATGCAGTGTTTAAAGATTGCAAGTGGACTATGACAGCTCATCAAGAATGTTAAACATTTTTATGGTCCTTTGTCTGGCCTCCTCTAAACTCATCATATCATCTAATGTTACCCCCACACAACCCAATCAAGTGTTTACATGGATAATATCTTTCCACTAAAAAGATCAAAGGTTTTCACCCCCTTCTAATCTATGTGGTTACATAGTAAAATTTTATTTTTGGCTTTTGTTCTAATTATTAGTGGTGTATTAGGGTCCATGTAAACACAGCTAGGGAGAACGCTATGTAAAACAATTAATATTTTATTTGCATAAATGGTACACGTGAAACTGAACTGTTTTGTGTGTTAGATCCTGGTGTGGAAGGAGCTGGATTATGGCACTATGGCAGAGGTGGAGAAGCAGATGTTGGTGTCGGAAGTGAACCTGCTGCGGGAGCTTAGGCACCCTAACATTGTCAGATACTATGATCGCATCATCGACCGTGCCAACGCCACTCTGTACATTGTGATGGAGTTCTGCGAGGGCGGAGACCTGGCCACTCTCATAACTAAGTGCATTAAAGAAAAGTAACTGCTTATGTTTATCCTGTTGTCATGGTGCATTAGGCATTGTTTATATGATGTACTGAAATATTCAGTATGTATAAGATGCTATGGACTCTTTAAATCCATTTGGCAGGAAGAGACAACTTATGTAAGTGACATGTTTAAGTTTTTTTTTAAGGCCAAGGACCGCTAATAACTTCATCACCGCTTAGCTGAATATGGGTTTATTAATGTGTTAGTAATGTTACACTTTAGCAATATTTGTCGAATTTATTTATATTAATGCTAATATAGTTATAGTTTAGTTTCTAAAGAAACAACTTGTGGTCTTGTTTTGTGGATGCTCTACATGCTGGTAAAGGTTAATGCAAGTTAATAATAAAAAAAGCAACAGCTGAATATGTGAACCTTCAGTCATTAGTGAATTAAATTAGTTGTAATGAAACAGGACCTCGTCATTAGGTCTGTTTATATGAACCCTATTATTCCACCAATGATGAGATTAATAGCCCAATCAGTAGAAAGTTCATCATGTAAACATCTTGATGTGAGCCATCTGACCCATTTCAGTTCAACCAGAATGATTTTTCAACTGCTATGAATGGGATGGTATAAATCTTTAATAAGTTTTTCAGTAGGGGAATTTATCTCTTGTTTCTGGCTGAGGTACAGTAAGAGTGCTGATTGGCTTACCATGTCATGCGCAGTAAAGTGTCAAACCAATCATAGATAAGACTTTATTTATTGGAAATGAGAGGAAGACTAAACCAACCTTAAAGTTGGACAGACACTACACAGCAGGTAGAAATGCTTTGCTGTGTCACTTAAAATTCTTTATTATTTGGTGCTTTCTGATGTGTCTGTGCATGTCGCTGTCTGACAGGCGGTACCTGGAGGAGGAGTTTGTCCTGCGGGTCATGGCTCAGCTGTCTCTGGCACTGAAGGAGTGTCATAGCCGAAATGATGGCGGCAGCACAGTCCTTCATCGTGACCTGAAACCTGCTAACATTTTTCTCGATGCCAAGCGGAACGTCAAACTTGGAGATTTTGGCCTGGCACGGATACTGAAACATGACACAAGCTTTGCTAAAACATTTGTGGGAACTCCGTATTATATGTCACCTGTAAGTAATGCACCTAGGAAAAATTTGTCCCACACAAACATTTCTTAAAATAATTCTAGTCATATTTGTGTGTATATTTAAGCAAGTAAACGAGTTTGGGTTTCACCAAAGTATCGGAGAACAAAGGTCCTTGTTTAACTGTTATAGTGCACATTACACTAAATACTCTCTTTCCTAGCTGACAATCTTAAGTTTGCAATGCTTTTAGGAAACACGGCCAAGAACTTTTGCATTGGGAGCTGAATGTCCTTTATTTTGGATGACAAAACCTTTTACAGTTTTTTTTTATTTTATATTAGCCATTTACATCACGCTTGTAGTGACCATTCTGGTTTTGCCTACAGGAACAAATGAATCGCATGTCCTACAATGAAAAATCAGACATCTGGTCATTAGGATGTTTACTGTATGAGCTCTGTGCTTTGTTGTGAGTATTTAGACTTTTGTTCCTCATAGAGTATTTTGGTGTATGTTGTAGAAATTGTATGTTTTTGTGATTTTATTTTATTATAATTATTTCTTTTGGATTTGCAGTCCCCCATTCACAGCTTATAACCAGGAGGAACTGGCTGAGAAGATCAAAGAGGGAAGGTTTAGGAGAATTCCGTACCGCTACTCAGATGAGCTGAACACGCTGCTGTGCAGGATGCTGCATCTGAAGGTTTGTCATTGTTTTAAAAAAAATGTTTTTTTACAAAAAAAAACAAACAAACAGGTTTGCTTAATCACTTAGTCTGCTGCAGGGTGAAAGGCATTGAGAGTGGAGATTCCTTACATAAACGTTTAAAGTGTTTCACAAATAAACAGTTTTATTTTGATTCTTTTGCTTATTTTTGTTTTATGATTATGTAGTCCACTGTTTTACATTTACAACATTTGACTAATGCATTTATTTAGAGAAGCTTAAAAAAATTCTCATTGTACATCGGAGCAGTTGAGCCTTGCTCAAGAGCCCAACAGTGGTGCTGAGGTTTAAACCTATGACTTTTTGATCCTTAGTCCAATGCTTTAACCACAGAATTACCCCTGACCCCAGTGTATTACCCTAGAGTGCATTACACTGTGTGCAGTCCAACATATAAATTAGCTGGAACACAAGCAGCATATATTCCAGCATATTTGGAAATTTGATTAGACCTGCTATTGTACAAACGTAACACATTCTGACCGATCTGATTTGAGAATTCTGGGGTGGAGTTATATAGTATATAGTAGTTATATACTATATATGACCTATGTACTACTATATTTATTTTACCCTGGAATGCTTGTTGCACTCATGTTGCTCCCATGTCTCTGTTGTCAGGATTTCCTGCGTCCCTCAGTGGAGTCAATCCTCCAGAGTTCATTAATCTCAGCGTACGTGGCTCAGGAGCAGAAGAAGGCTCGGGCGAGGCAGCAGCGGGGGTCATGTGACCTGGAGCAGCCTAAACTGGAGGAACTAAAGCTGAAGGAGCAGGCACTACGGCAGCGTGAGCAGGACCTCAAGGCGCGAGAGGAGAGATTGGAGCGTAAGGATAATAGTTTTTTTAATTATAATCTTAATTAGTCATAATAATACAAAAGGTAGTTCTAGTGCACCAATATGCTTGGACAAGCAACCCTATAAAAATGTCGCTATTTAGTACAACAGCACTGGGATATTTCAATGTTTGTCACTTTGGTTGTCTGTTTGCTGCATAATATTCCAATTCTAGCAACAGTTCATTTTTTTTACTACACTTACTAAGGTCTGTCAGCGTGTTTGTTAGGACGACAATGAGCAATGCTCTGTCCAGTTGTGGCTTCTTTAAGAACTGATTTAGTTGATTGTGCAAAAAAAGGAAACACATTTCCATATAGTGTCTGAGGCTGGGAATATACTTGCTTTAAGCTATGCTTTTAGTTACAAGCCTGTAAATGTAACAGAGGCTGTGAAAACCCAGCTAAAGAGACTACACAAAGTACAAAAAATAAAGTTAGCTGGGATTCCATAGATTGGGTCACAAACAACACTAGCTGGCTAATGGTTTATCAAAGTGTTACTGAAATGGGTAGAAAATCAGTGTCTATTCATAGGAGTAATATTTAGATAATGTGTGAGCCTGAACTCCACACATTCTATTGTGATGATGATGATAAGTGATAAGTGGGGCTGAGTATGAGCAGAGCAGAAAAGGGTCACTAGTGCAGTAGACGAATGTCAGGGTCTCTGTCCCTCAAATATACACACTGTGCTTGTTTGCTCTTGCATTGTTGTTGTTGCACTGTAACATTTCCTGTTTTCTCTCCCCTCGCAGAGAAGGAGCACGAACTGTGTATTAGGGAGAGATTAGCGAATGAGAAGCTGACCAGGTATGTGTGAGAGTATGCAGGTGCACTTGCCTATATTATGACTTGGTCATTTTATAAAATAATTTACAAACAAAAATAAATAACATTTATCAGATGGCACATTTACTTACTTGAGCAACTTTTACTCAAAGTAAAAGTTGGTACAGTCTTTTTACCAAAACGTACGAGTCAAATTTTACTAAAATGATGTCCCCTCTCCACAGAGCAGAGACTTTGTTGAAGACCTATAACCTGATGAGACAGCAGAGGGCGCAATCTCCACTATATTCAGAAGACCAAGGTATGGAGGTGAAACGGAAGCCGCTGCGACCTTTGAAAACAGAGAACAGCTGAACATGGCTTTAATGTTGTTCTAAATGTGTGTGTTTCTCTTTTAAATGTGATTTTCTTTTAATTTATTTCTTTTTTTATCATTATAATAAGCATATTGCCACAGACTGACATTAATAACTGCAGACATTCTTATGGATTCCTGTCAGGCTGCTTAGTTGTCAATGATTCACAACATTTAAAATAGATCTCTCTGAGCATTAAAATCCTAATTAGAATCACTATTCTTAAGTTAGAAAATAGTGCTTTTATTGAACTAACATATATATTTATAGCACTGGCATTCCTCTCTGATCTTCATGAATACAGATTATGATGTTTAAAATTTAAAAATTAGAATAAAAATATTTTTATAATGATTGTGGTGTGGGTTTTAGAAAAATACTCTGTCTTGGTGGTACGAGTTTTCCCATAACAGCACATTGTTGTTTTTATACACCAGCAATTTGCCAATAATATACATTTCGTTAACAACCGAGTAACATAATTTCTTTAAATATCTCAAATTCATTTATATTGTTGAACATTTGCCAATCCATCATTTACAGGAACATTTACACTTTCATCAGCAATGAAAAGTTTCTTCAGCAATTTGTGTCTGTGTCTAGCTACTTAAAAATTTATATTGAACCCAATGCATTAATATATATGATGCAGGCAGATCTGTAAGCTGTTACAAAAACCTAATTAACAATCAATCAAACATAATGAAGGATTAAAAAAAGAAAGTTGTGGTATAAACACAATCAACAGGCAGGATTTATCCTAAGATAATTTTCTAGTGCTTTGTTTCATTCAAACACACTGGTGTTTTTCAATATAGCTACTATTGTATTGTGACATATGAGTGCAGAAAATAAAGTGCCCAAAATTGTCCATGGAAAATGGGTACTACATACTTGAGTCTCATGGTTTCCCACTTGATATTCTTGTACACTTTGCTTTAATCTAGTGCCCTGGTGACTGATGCCAATCATGTTTGTGTCTTGACTTGCAGATGAGAGCAAGGACACGTCACCTGGAAAGAAGAAAGTCCATTTTGCAGGTGACAGCAAGGAGAACGTGTGGCCTGAGCAGAAAATCGGCACCAGAACTCAGGAGCGTGTGCTCATAAAGAAACTGCAGGCTGTTAATATAGGAGAAGTGGAGAGGAATTATCAGCCAAGGTGTAGGCTTATGCAGGGTATTCGCTAACAATGATCTACTAAAGCCTTCCATGAATGTGGGTGTTCTTTTTAGGACACAAAATCAACCTTAGCTGGATCACTTGGCCTTTTTTTAAGTTTGTGACTTTTACATGCAGCTTAATATCAAGGATTTCAAGAAATGTTATTTATTGTGTTTTAGAAAACGGATTTGGCCAAAGGTCTAACACTGGATACATGTATTTGTGAATAGATTGTGTGCTTAACTTTATATTCGAGTCATTTTATTTTAAGTTGTGTATATTCGTGTAGGTCAAAGGAAAAATAAATCATTCCTGTCTGGTTATTTCATCATTTCTGCTACGCAGCTTTTCAATTAAGACGGTAAATTTATTAAGACATGCATATCTAAAACGAGCAAGAAAGAAGCCCAAGAAATAACTACTTGCATCAAGAGAAAGGTTGAGAAAACAGACTCAAAAGAGAACCTATCCTCATCTATCTTTATCTATCCTATTCTGATCATCTACCACTCTGTAAGTGATTGTATATACAGTACACTATATATACAATATGAGCTGTTAGATACTTAAGTATGAACGTCATAATTTTAACTCTTCAGTGATGGAGAATAGAGTGTAAACATTTGGCAATTGCAGTCGACGGCTGTTTAAAAAGCTGGACATGTTCATTGGAATTAGGGGAGGACGTCTACATGGCCAAGCCATTTTGTGCCTTGAATCAAGTATAAAAGTTGTTCAGCACATCTAAACGAAGGCCATCACTGTTACAGAGAGGTCACATTGTCCTGTAGTTGAGGAAGGCCTATACAGTATGTGTGCTGTGAGTTGCTGCTGTCCTGGAAGTAGCTGTGGATTTTCTAGGTATTTGCTTTATTTTTTTGATGCCTAAGGATAGTTTGGGCCTCATGGTTTTAGGGCCACCTTGTCACCTGCTTTGAAGTCGGAATCTAAGGTCTTCCTCAGAGCATCTTTCCAATCATCCATGGCTTCTGGGTGTAGCATATAGTGATTGTCTTTGGAGACAGTGATGCCAATATATATACAGTCGATCCAAGTTCGGGAAGTTGCCACTGCTTGAAGCCTCCCAGAACATGTGCCAGTCAGTGTGCACAAACATTCCTGAAGCACAGTAATGGCCAGGTTTTTACATGCTTCACCAATTTTAAGCATCTGATGAGCAATCTGTATGATGGGATTAGCATGACAGATGTGGTCTGAGAACCCAGTACATAATGGAGATTTAAAAGGTAGTTCATTAGCTAATTATTTTAATTAGTTGTCCTGGAAACTTAGAAAACACTAAAATGTGAAGGGTTAGATCAGGGTTAACAAGCACTTTACACACCCATGTTAAAAAGTTGCAGGGTTTTGTGAAGTGAAAAAAACCACACAGAAATAAATCATGTCAGATCATTCATTTGTCTTCTATACCGCTTATCCTGTATACAGAGTCACGCAAGGAGTGAAGCCTATCCCAGGAGACTTAGGGCATAAGGCGGGGTACATCCTGGATAGGGTGTCATCCCATCGCAGGGCACACACACACACACACACTAGGGGCAAGATTGGAATGCCAATTAGCCTAATCTGCATGTCTTTGGACTGTGTGCAACTCCATGCACACAGACCCGAGGCTGAAACTGAACCCGGACCCTGGAGGTGCAAGGTGACAGTACTAATTACCAAGCCACTATTTTGCCTTGATTCATGAATTGAATTGCTATATATTAAATTGCCATAGATTAGAATACATTTCTGTATTTATTAAAGATATCTTAGCCAGCTCTCATCTCCCCTTGACAAAATCTGCTATTTAGAGTTCGACCGGAGTTTGAGATGAGTCAGTCTATAACAATGGATAAACCAGAAAAAGAGAAGTCGCGGGAGAAAAGACACAAAAGCCTACAAGTGGAAGCAGCAAAATGTGCGAAAATCACAGAAATGTTTGCCACCACCACACGTTTAATTGCAGCTGCTGGTGTAGGGCCATCAACATCAGGCAACAGTGCAGAGGCAGTCCAGAGTGCTCAGGCTGCCGGAGCGGCACAAGGGAGTGTAGAATAGAGTAACGTCAACATTAGTTACACAGATGAAGTAGGAGTAGCTATTAAAATTGATTCGAAGGAGGAGGAGGTGGTGAGAGACATGACCCAGCAGCGACAGATTGAGGAAGGCTTCAGAATAGCTACGAGTCCGGTAAGAAGTAGCCGAAATGTTGGCAGAGTGAAGGGAAGGACATTTATGTAGGGAACACAGGGCTTTATTGTGGTCTGTGTGTGTGTGTGTGTGTGTCACTCGTGCTTTTGAGTGTTTGTTGACAACCTGCACCACTAGCCTACCTAGCTGCCATTCCCAAATGAACCGTCTGCCAATTAGGCTAGGCTACATTGCCATCCACATCAAATTAATGAGTGGAAATTGTTGTCAATCTCCACGCAGTACAACAAATAAACCCCCAGAGCTATATAAATGACATGGCTGACTATCGGCTTTCTAGGTAGACACACATAAGCCTACACACAGGCAGAATGATGATAGCCCATGGAATTAACAATGAAAATGTTAAGTGTAGCCTAAATCTTTACTAAATAGTAAGCTATCTGGAGGATTTGTAGGCTAACACTGTGGAAATGCTCAAATTATTGCAGTCAGACTTAAAACATTTAATAGTAGACTATGAGTAGACTATGAGACTACTTCCTCCTTGCTAGGTTGGAGGTCACTCACGTGTGTGTGTGTGAGAGAGACAGAGGGGAAGAGAGAGAGAGAGAGAGAATTGCAAATAAAAGACTGTATAATAAGAATAATAAGAATAATTTTTTACCAAAGTTATTTGCTTCCATTCAGGTTACTGTGGTTTAATGTTTGAAACAAAACAGTGAGCGCATATATCCTTTGATGTGTCATATGCCTCAGCATATTGTTTAAATAATCATTTATGGGCCGCTATGGCCAAAAATGCCAGGGCCGTTTTTTGGTCCCAGTCCAGCGCTGTGTATAAGGACTGAACTTTACTTCTTCACTTCACTTGTGAGAGATTGTGAATTAAAGTTTTACTACATACAAAAAGTTTACTACATTTTTGATGTAGTAAATTTCTGTAATGGCCGTAACCGCGTTTTCTGTCCTGCACATATTTTCATGGGGTTTTTATACCCTTTTAAAATGTAATAATGCCCCATATCTCAAAAATGCTGCAGTAAAATATTTTCATATGTGGTGTGTATATAGTATGGGATGTCCTGAATAAGAAGTGATCATAGTTTTTTTCTACTTATTAGAAATGGGGTCTCTATACCCCTTTAAAATGTAATAATGCCCCATATTTTAAAAATGTCCAATATCTCAAAAATGCTGCAGTAAAATATTTTCATATGAGGTGTGTATATAGTATGAGATGGCCCCTATGAGAATTGGCCGTTATTTTTTCAACTTATTAGAAATGACGTCTCGTATAGGCCTCTGAAGTGTATTAATGTCATTATTCTTGATATCATCTTTATGATAATTATTGATTTCTGATTCAGACTTTTAAACCTATTGTAAACATATTTTGCTATTTACTTTCAGACATAACACCTAATGAATGCACTCCAAAATAACAGAAATAATAGAACAGTGACAAATGAATACACAACTGAGGGATTTAAAATGAGTATATAATTTATTTTGTCTTCCATTTGCATATAATTTATCTGTAAACACAACTACATTTACACTGACTGTAGAAGAAGAAATATACAGAAAAAATTATTCAAAAAAAAGACAAGTGTCAAAGACACCGCACCTATAAACAATAAGGAAAACAAAAAATGCAAAACACCAGTTTTGAAACATGACACCTTTTTATATCACATCACAGTCGCGCTCTGAAAGCGCGTTCTCTCTGTGTTGGTCCTGAAACTACCGTAATCACTGTAATATGCGCGCACACTAAACTCAATAGCGGCTGGCTTGACCGTGTTTTTCTTAACCGCGGCTGGCTTTACCGCAGTCCTGCTTGGATAGCGTCCTCGGAAAGTTTCCGGAGCTATCCGAAAGAAATCTCGTAGTGTTTCCCATGCTGCAAACTTTTTTTTTTTTTTTTTACTTTATTCAACAATTGCACAATTTACAAGATTCCCATGCTACAAACACCTGGAGTAACATTGCTCTGATGACGTGTTTGATGAGCGACATCGGTCCACACAGATAGAAGGAAGCACACAATGTGTTAGCAGCACTTAAAACCGCCAAAAAACAAAGGTAAAACCAAACTTAAGTTTAAAAAACAGCCTTCGGGGGTCAGTTTTTCGCTAACTCAGTTAGCTGGATTTAATTGTTGTGGATTTGTCCTGATCTTGGATTGTTTCGTTCTTCGATGCGCTTCTAGCATTTGTTGTCATAGCAACATATCCGTGAGCTTGAACATGCTCGGAAGCAGGTTTATTTCATGTAAACAGGATTTAACCTGCGCTCCTGGTGGGTTATGATTGGTTGAAATGGCGAGGTCACATCTGATTGGTTAAAGAGCACGACTGACTCACGTGGAAAAAGAAAAGTATATGCCCCTGCCATTGACCCCCCCCCCCCCATAATCTTCATCAAATATTATATATGAACATAAATTCATAGGTTTATTATTATCAAATTAATAAAAATTCTTGTATAATGTTTATTTTGTAACACATTTATTTTTCAGGGGTTTGTCATAAAAATATGCAAATAAGTATTTATATATATTAAAAAATAATATTTTATAATGATAAATTGGATGAAACTAATTATATTTTAAAATAAACAAAATAAAAGTATACATGTTGTATTAAAAAATATTAATATTTCTATATTTTAATATACAACATTTATTTTCATATTGCTTATTTTATTGTCTCATGTAATTTGTAACCCATTAACCTATGAATTTATGTTCTAATATAATATTTGATAGCGATTATGTAGGTCAATCCATGGCAGGGGGCATTTCAGCGCATAACACGTGTTACAAAAAAAAGTTGAGCCGCTCTTTTGCCATTTCGTCAACCCAACAAAGGGGTTGTGATCAGTGTTTCTACTGTCGATGCATATCGCCTTTTAAACCAACGCACGAGCGCGCAATAATCCTGGACAACTCAATCCAGCTACACTAATCATCAACAACAGGTGTGCTCGAAGAACCGAATTAGCCGGATCGTAATTAGCACGATGATCTCATCTTAGATGTGTCAATTTATCTCAAGTGTGTCAAGCGACGTACGAAGAACGGACCTCCGATTATTGCGCGCTCGTGCGTTGGTTTAAAAGGCGATATGCATTAACAGTAGAAACACTGATCACAAGCTCTCCGATTCGTTGACGAAATGGAAAAAGAGTGGCTCAATTTTTTTTGTAACACGTGTTATGCGCTGAAATGCCCCCCTGCCATGGATTGCCCCCCCTACATAATCGCTATCAAATATTATATTAGAACATAAATTCATAGGTTAATGGGTTACAAATTACATGAGACAATAAAATGAAATATGAAAATAAATATGTCGTATATGAAAAAATAGAAATATTATGTATACTTTTATATTGTTTATTTTATAATAAAATTAGTTTCGTCCAATTTATCATTATTAAATATTAATTTTAAATATATATAAATACTTATTAGCATATTTTTATGACAAACCCCTGAAAAATAAATGTTACAAAATAAACATTATACAAGAATTTGTAATAATGGTCTCGACGGCTGTCTCGTGCCTAGAGTTTATTATAATAGTAATATCATATTTGATAATACTAAACCTATGAATTTATGTTCATATATAATATTTGATAGCGATTATGTGTGTGTGTGTGGGTGGAGGGGAGTCCATGGCAGGGGGCATATACTTTTCTTTTTCCACGTGAGTCAGTCGTGCTCTTTAACCAATCAGATGTGACCTCGCCATTTCAACCAATCATAACCCGGCAGGAGCGCAGGTTAAATCCTGTTTACATGAAATAAACCTGCTTCCGAGCAGGTTCAAGCTTACGGATATGTTGCTATGACAACAAATGCTAGAAGCGCATCGAAGAACGAAACAATCCAAGATCAGGACAAATCCACAACAATCAAATCCAGCTAACTGAGTTAGCGACGTACGAAGAACGGACCCCGGGTTACTAAAATAGTCCAAATAAAAATAAAAACAGCAGCAGGAGAAGCGGCACACAGCCAGCGTCCTCTCTCAAAAAAAAAATAAATAAAAATCAGTCTTTTGGTTGTGACCTAAAAACTGCTGATGATCGCCAGTGGTGTGCACTACACAGGACACAAGGGCTGGATTTAAACACAAGTTGTAGTGTACTTTAAAGAGGGCTTGAGAGCCATTTGAGATTCAGCCTAGTTAACATTAATGATGTCGGTTAAAAGTCAGGAAAACGTTGAGCATTCGTGAGTAAATTAGGAGATTCTAGTTAACGGCTAACGTTGTATTAGTGGGATTAAGCTATGCAGAGTGAGTGTGACTAACTGAGTAGCACTTCATTACACTCTCTTAGTACCGAGTTTCTCCTAAAAACATGTGTTTCAGCGTTGTTCTGAACACAATGCCGTCTCGCACGGAGGATTATGAAGTTATCAGCACCACTGGCTCCGGGTCGAATGGAAAATGCAAGAAAATCCGACGGAAAGGTAACTCCAACTTCACTCTGATGCTTTGTAGAATGTCTGCTAATGCTAACAAAATACCCATGAATGTAACGCTTCTGGAGGGGAAAATCTGTCGTGTTACTGTGCCAAGAAACTTTCCAGAGACTTTACTGTAAGAACCGTTTTTTTCTTTTTTACAAAAATGGCCAAAGAAGAGCAACGACCGACTCAGTACTTGAAGATTCGATGAGAACCTTTGAATTCTGTTTCCTGTGTACTGAACTGCATAGCGTCTATAGGAATCACGTGACAAAATAACGAACGACTCGGAGTAGAAGAGTCATTAAGAAAGAATCGCTCACATAACCTACGGAGTTTTTGCGATGATTTGCGCATGCGCGCACAGTAGAAAATAAACGAAGTAGACTCTCCGAGACGACTCGTTCTTCTGAGTCACGTTAAAGATTCGTTCAAAAAGAACGAATCGTTCATGAACGACCCATCACGACCGTTCTAATCCAGAGTAAGTTACAGTAGTAGATGTGGTGCTCTAGTCTAGTTAACGGTAAAATTTGTGTCAATTTCTAGAAGCATATAACTTGTAAAATTGTTGCTTAAATTGGTTTTTGGTAAAAGTAAAAAAAAAAACATAAAACATTTGTAGTGTCTAACTGTCAAATTCGTGTTGCAATATCATAATTGATCAATTTAGAATAATACACTTTTTCAGGTTTGTCTTTTCATGTGAAATCTAAATTGGACAGGTTTCATTTGAATGACAGTTAAGATCTTTAAAATATTTGAATTTAAAAAAAGTTACAGACACTATATTGTGGCGTGGGCGGGGTTTCGGGTAATAACCATCATGCTCTGCGGGAGGGACTGTTTATGTGTTCACCGTGTTGGGGAAAGGTGTTTGGTTTAGTGGCTTCAGCCAGGGTATGTGTGATAGGGTGTCTTCTTTTAAGCCGTCTCATGTGTTCGTGTTGTGAGATTGTGTGCTTGAATAAAATACTCCCAGCCATTTGCATTGGGCAGCAAGATAAGCTCGCTCGTCTCTCCACCATCCTTTCAGGCGATAAAAACGCCACATTGGTGTCAGAAGTGGGATTATGGAGAGTCGCGAGTTGGAGCGCACCCCGGAGGAAATCCGGAGGATCCAAATGGGCCGCCGAGTAGCGGAGCAGCTGCGGAGAAAGAAAACCCTCCCTGATGGGGCTAGTGTGGGCAAAGAGCGGCGACCGGAGCGGAGCGGCGCGTTCCAGGTTCCGGTATTGGACCTCGGGGAGGAGTCCTCCAGTGACGTGGCGCCGACACCGGAGCAAGCTACAGCTCCGTGCCCCGTCCGCCAGCGAAGCGACCTACAGCTGCGCCTGCCGGCCTACAACGGCGCCGGCGACCCCCACGCGTTCATCGCCCAGAAACAGCCGTCCGGGTGGCCCTCTCGTTGGAGGGTGACGCGCTGCGGGCGTTGCAAGATCTCCGGGCTGATGAGCGGGACGACTGGTTAAAGCTGCAGCAGTCGCTCTGTTTCCGTTTCGGCGCAGGAGACCGTAACGAGGCCGCGGGCGAGGAGCTGGCAACCCGCGTGCGGAGCGCCTCTGAGCCACTAGGGGCGTTCGCCATGGACCTGCGATCTCTCGCGCGCCAGGGCTACCCGGATTTCGGACACGGCCAGCAGGAAGAGCTAGCTCGTCGCGCGTTTCTTCGGGGAATCCGGCCGTACCGCCTTCGCGAGCACCTCCGGTTAGCGGCACCGACGTCGCTGTCCGAGGCGCTGCGCGAGGCTGAGCGCGCCGAGCCCATCTTGGGAGAACACCGCGGCGAGAGAGCCAAGCGATCTTCGGTGGCTCGCTGCCGCTGGGGAGGTGAACCTAGCCGGGGACAGGGCTACCCGTCGCGGCTAGGCCTCGACCCGGCCGGCGAGTTTCCGCGACAACGCCGAGGCCAAGGATACCGCCGCAACGTTCTCCGGCCGGAGGACAGCGTACCCCAGCAGCCGTTAAACTAGCTTCGGGGGGCGCCGAGGGGAAACCGCCTCCCACAGCCATCTTTGTTCCCCCAACTGCCGGATTTAACTTCCGGTCGGGACGTGTCGGAAATCGCGCGGGGGTCTACGTGGACTGCGGCCTGGACAACGTTTCGCTGCGGGCGCTCGTGGACACCGGCTCTACAGTTTCGCTGCTGCGCGGGGGATTGTTGAAGCGCGGAGAGCGCGGTCGTGTGCTGCCGGACCCGGCCGTGAACATTCGCACCGTGTCGGGAAGTTATTTGAGGATACGGGCCTGTCGCACAGTGCGAATACAAGTAGGTGCAATCATTCTTTTTCACCCATTCTTTGTGGCGGATATCGAGGATGATTGTATCTTGGGATTAGACATTTTGGAAAGGTGGGGTGCGGTACTGAATCTCGCAGACGGGACTCTGCGTGGTAGTTTCGGTTTAGCTAGGTTGCTAGTGCCCAAAGCGCGGCCGGACGAGTTAGTAGCACGCACCAGCAGGGCGGAACTTTCGGTGGACGCGCCATGTAAACATCCGGTAGCTGTCCGAGCGAGAATAATGGCCGAGCTGATGCGGCGTAGCAGTGTAGGGCTAAATCAGATGCAGACCGACGCCGTGAAGTCCCTTTTGCACGAGTTCGCCGATATTTTCGCAGTGGATGAGCGCGAGTGCACGCATACCGATTTGGTGCAGCACCATATCGATACGGGTAACGCCGCTCCTGTTCGGTTACATCCGAGACGCCTCCCGTTAGCTAAACGAGCTATAGCCGAGCAGCAGCTGCGTGAGATGGCCGACTCGGGCGTTATAGAGCCAGCATCCGGACCGTGGTCTTCACCCGTTGTACTGGTGCGTAAAAAGGACGAATCGTGGCGGTTTTGTGTGGACTACCGGCGGTTAAACGAGGTGACGCGCAAGGATTCTTATCCGTTACCGCGAATAGATGATGCGCTGGAACACGTTGCGGGCTCGGCGTGGTTTAGCTCGTTGGATCTGCGTAGCGGGTATTGGCAAGTAGAGCTCGCCCCGAAAGCACGACCCAAAACCGCGTTTTCGATCGGACAAGGTCTATGGCAATTTCGGCGCATGCCGTTCGGCCTCTGCAACGCTCTCGCTACGTTCGAACGGTTGATGGAGAGAGTATTGGCAGAGATCCCTCGCAACCGTTGTGTCGTCTACTTAGACGATTTATTGGTGCACGGCAAGGATTTTGCGGTCGCGCTAGCTAACCTACGGGAGGTGTTTCTAGCTATCCGGCGGGCGAATTTGCGGCTCAATCCCAAAAAGTGCCAGTTGTTGCGGCAAGAAACTGTCTTTCTGGGACACGTCATTAGCGCTCAAGGGATTGCCACCGATCCAGCCAAAATTGCCGCGGTACAGAATTGGCCTGAGCCGTCAAATGTGTCGCAGCTGCGCACCTTTCTCGGGTTAGCGTCGTACTATCGCCGGTTCGTGAGGGATTTTGCTACGATCGCCAGCCCGCTGCACGCGCTCACGAGAAAGAACCAGCCGTTTCGCTGGGACAGGGAGCACGCGCGTGCGTTCACACGGTTACGGGAAGCTCTGGTTACGTCGCCCGTTCTCGAATATCCTGATATAGCTCGTACGTTTATTCTCGACACGGACGCGAGCGATGTAGGGCTGGGGGCCGTCCTGTCTCAGGTTGCCGGGGGCAAAGAGCGTGTTGTCGCGTACTTCAGCCGCGCATTGTCTGGGCCAGAAAAGAATTACTGCGTCACGCGGCGCGAGCTGCTTGCGGTCGTCACGGCCCTTAAGCAGTTTAGCCCGTATTTATACGGGCAATCCTTCTTGCTGCGGACCGACCACGCTTCGCTGGTGTGGCTGCTCAGTTTTAAAGAGCCCGAGGGGCAGTTAGCGCGTTGGCTCGAACGGTTGCAGGACTATCATTTTACCGTTCAGCACCGAGCGGGAAAATTGCACGCTAACGCCGATGCGTTATCCTGCCGGCCGTGCAGCAAGGAGCGTTGTCGACACTGCGAGCGGGTTGAAGAGCGTGTGGGTGGTCACGACATCGAACACACCCGACCCCCGTGAATCAGAACATTCTCCCTGCGCAGTCTTCCGAAGCCCCCGTCGGTAATCGGCCGTCCGAGCCGGCGTGCAGCCGAGTCACTGCGGCACCTACACCATCGCCAGTGGTCGTTTCGCCTGTGCCACAGATGGACTGCGATCAGCTAATGGTCGAGCAGGAGAAGGACCCGGCATTGCAGCGGGTATTAAGTTGGGTTAACGCGGGCCAGAGACCGGATTATGCCGCAATCGCCCACCTGGGACCCGAAGAAAAAGCTCTCCACTCGCAGTTTCACCGACTAGCGTTGCGGGGGGGTTTACTCTACCGCCAGTGGGAACGGCCGTGTGGCGCTGGCGAATCTTTTCAGCTGCTGGTGCCGCGGACTTTGCGGGCATGTGTGCTGGGGATGGTTCATGGGCACGCGGGTTCGGGACACTTTGGGGTAACTAAGACACTGCGGCGGTTGCGTGCTCGGTTCTACTGGCCGGGTTGCCATACTGACAGCGAACGTTTTGTTCACAGATGCGATGTCTGCACGGCAAAGAAGGGCCCTACCCAGCGCTCGCGAGCACCCTTGCAAGACTTTCGGGTGGGGGCGCCCATGGAACGTATGGGCGTGGACATTCTGGGGCCGTTTCCCATCTCTGATCGCGGGAATCGTTATGTGCTGGTGGCCATGGATTACTTCACCAAGTGGCCGGAGGCGTTCGCTGTTCCGGATCAGAGCGCTTCCACCACGGCTCGAGTGCTGGTGGATGAGGTGTTCAGCCGATTCGGCTCCCCGGAGCAGTTGCACAGTGATCAGGGGCGTAACTTCGAGGCGGAGGTGTTTGCGGCGGTGTGCGAGCGCCTCGGGGTGAAAAAGACCCGCACCACGCCCCTGCATCCACAAAGTGACGGCCTCGTGGAGCGGTTCAACCGAACACTCACCACCCAACTCGCCGTGCTTACCAGCAACCGGCAAAAAGATTGGGACGAGCATTTGCCTCTCGTGCTTTGGGCGTATCGCACAGCGGTGCAGGAGTCCTCGCAACTGACGCCAGCTGCGTTAATGTTCGGTCGCGAGTTGCGCACGCCTGTGGATCTGGTGTTCGGGCCCCCGCCTCAAGTGGATTTACCCACGAAACCAGGTTTGGACTATTTTTATTCATTGAAAGACAAACTGTTTCGTGTCCACGAATTGGCGCGTAGACACTTGGCGGACGCCGGGGTTAAGCAGCGCCGCGTGTACGATACCCACAGCCGGGGGCGCGACTTTGCTACTGGGGAGCAGGTTTGGGTGTATTCCCCCGGAAGGAAAAGGGGGCTCTCACCTAAGCTTATGTCGCACTGGGTGGGCCCCTGCACGGTCGTCGCACAGCTCTCTGATGTGGTCTACCGGGTGCGGTTGACGGGGCGGTCGCGATTGGTCGTGCTCCACCGGGACCGGCTCGCTCCCTACCAGCCCCACGTCAGCAAAACATCGAGCTCTGTGGAGGCCGGTCTGCCTCAGGAAGAGGGCTGTGCCCCGCCTTCCCCCGCAAAAAGACTCCGGCGTTCACAACGCCAGCGCCGCCCACCGTCACGCCTGCTAGACTGAGTTCGCCATGGTGACCGGGGACGGTCACAGCTCGGGTGGGGGCAATGTGGCGTGGGCGGGGTTTCGGGTAATAACCATCATGCTCTGCGGGAGGGACTGTTTATGTGTTCACCGTGTTGGGGAAAGGTGTTTGGTTTAGTGGCTTCAGCCAGGGTATGTGTGATAGGGTGTCTTCTTTTAAGCCGTCTCATGTGTTCGTGTTGTGAGATTGTGTGCTTGAATAAAATACTCCCAGCCATTTGCATTGGGCAGCAAGATAAGCTCGCTCGTCTCTCCACCATCCTTTCAGGCGATAAAAACGCCACAATATACTGTAAAAGGGCATAAAATTGTATTTAGCAAATGCCTTTTTTTCACATGAATCACACATGGCGCAGATTCATTAAATGCAGCTGTATTAAAAATACTTATTTCCAAGTATCCAAAAGCATGGCATTTATCAAAAAACATTTTTTACTTCATGTGTTTTTCTTTCTGTGGATTAAAAAGTTGTGGATGGATGGATTGATAAAAAAAAAATGAATGAACTACCAATCAAATTTTAATTGTAAATGATGCATGTAAGCTGAACTGTTTTGTGTGTTAGATCCTGGTGTGGAAGGAGCTGAATTATGGCACCATGGCAAAGGTGGAGAAGCAGATGTTGGTGTCGGAAGTGAACCTGCTGCAGGAGCTTAGGCACCCTAACATCGTCAGATACTTCGATCGCATCATCGACCGCACCAACGCCACTCTGTACATCGTGATGGAGTTCTGCGAGGGTGGAGACCTGGCCACTCTCATAACCAAGTGCATTAAAGAAAAGTAACTGCTTATGTTTATCCTGTTGTCATGGTGCATTAGGCATTGTTTATATGATGTACTGAAATATTTAGTATGTATATGTGACATGTTAAAGCTTTAAAAGGCTAGAATCTGATTAAAACATGTGGACATCCAAACACCATCTTATTAGATCAGTGTCCATGTAAACAGCTAATTTGGTCTCACTAATCTGAATAAATTGAATTTCTATTAAGGAAATTTTGTTCATATAAACTTGGCCACACAGAACACCCCGTTATGTTTCATTTCTTTTTTCCATTGTGTTTCATATATATTCAGTTGTCAGATGTTTAATATGCTTTTAATATTTGGTGCTATCTGATGTCTGTGCATGTCGCTGTCTGACAGGCGGTACCTGGAGGAGGAGTTTGTCCTGCGGGTCATGGCTCAGCTGTCTCTGGCACTGAGGGAGTGTCATAGCCGAAATGATGGCAGCAGCACAGTCCTTCACCGTGACCTGAAACCTGCTAATGTCTTCCTCGATGCCAAGCAGAACATCAAGCTTGGGGATTTCGGCCTGGCACAGATACTAAAACACAACACAAGCTTTGCTAAAACAATACTCCGTATTATGCGTCACCTGTAAGTAATTCACCTAGGAGCTCTTTCATGCCTTTTTTAAAACTGCCATTGTTCAAACAAATTTAAGTTTTCCAGCACCTAGGATGTAAAAAACGGTGTGCTCCCCTATTCCCCTTCCCGAAGAAAGTTTAGTTGGGAAGAGGAGTCATAAGTAAAAAAAAAAAAAAAAAAAAAAAATTATACTCCTGTAAGAATTTGACATTTGCTTAAGCATTTATAGAGTAAGATTTCACACTGCAGAGAATGAAGGTCCTTGTTTAACTGTTAAAGTGCGCATCACAATAGATACTCTCTCTCCCATGTGGAGATTTCAATTTTTGCGATGCTTTTGGGAAACACGGCCAAGAACTTTTGCATTGAGAGCCGAATGTTTATTTTAGATGGCAAAAACCTTTTACTGTCTTTTAATGCCATTTACATTACTCTTGTAGTGACCTCATGCTTGTTTTTCCCACAGGAACAAATGAATCGCATGTCCTACAAGGAAAAATTAGACATCTGGTCATTAGGATGTTTACTGTATGAGCTCTGTGCTTTGTCGTGAGTATTTAGACTTTTGTTCCTCATCAAGCATTTTATGTGGTGCAACATTTTTTATTTATTTATTTTTTTTACTTTTAAACTGTGGGTTTGCAGGCCCCCATTCACAGCTTATAACCAGGAGGAACTGGCTGAGATCAATGAGGGGGAGGTTCAGGAGGATTCTGTACTGCTATTCGGATGTCCTGAACACGCTGGTGTGCAGGATGCTGCATCTTAAGGTCTGTGTAGAGGTCTCAAAAAACAAACAGGTTTGCTTCATTAATTTAAGGTCTGCTGCAGGATGAATAGCACTGACAGTGGAGATGCTTTACATAAATATTTAAGTGTTTATGTAGGGAGCTTCACAATTAAACAATTGAACTATGACTTTCTGATCAGTAGTCCAATGCCTTTACCACTGAGTTACCCCTGACCCCAGTGTATTACCCTAGAGTGCATTACCTTACACTGAATGCAGTCCAACATATGAATTTGCTGGAAACGCGAGCAGCATATTGAAACATACTGTATATGTGAGCATAAACATGTGATTTTAATTATGTCTGGAGCTACATAAATGGTATTAACCTAACACCTTCTAACCAATCTGATTCGAGAATTCTGCAGTGTGATATTCATGTGATGGTGGTAAAATGTTCTGACCTGTACAGTACTTTTATATTTATTTTTATAATTTTATTTATTTTTACATTGAAATGCTTTTTTCTCACACTACTTTCTCGACACTCTTTTGTCAGGATTTCCTACGTCACTCTGTGGAGTCAATCCTCCAATTGACAATTGGCTGACAATTTGCAATATGCATGTAAACAGTAGGAGCAGTGTAGTCAGCAGGAACGTCAAACGGTTTTGAGATGAGGTATGCGACAAGGTTTACATTTACCCCCATCTGTATGATGTCCTAATCTCTGCACAGTGATAAAGATACATGTCAAAAAAAGGTGGCAGGAAATAAGTATAGCTCCTTGAGTGTTCCCATGTTTGTTTGCTTCATAGAAAACGGAGTAAATTCTCGGCTGTACGTCATACTGGAATTCTCCTGTAACATATGTAGTATGAAGGCAAGTATGTGAACAAATCTCATGACCTTGCCAGTTGACTGAGAATGCATGGTTTAACAGCAAGTACATCTCAGGCTTGAAAATATATAAAAAAATGAAAACACATGTTATAATTATTATGTAGAACTGTACGATTCAGCTGTAGGCCAGAATCTGTGAAAGAGTAGTTAGAAAATCAATGTCTATTTATATACAGCTATGTTTGCACAGTTTGTATTTTCGGAATAACAGCACAGGGCCTTTTGTAATGTTTAGCAGCTTGGAGATACTTATAGAATATCGTGGTCGTAATTACATGCCAAATGTTTCCAAACAAAGATTTTTAATAGGGTTCAAGTTCAGAGCCTGAACTCCACACACATTCCATTGTGACGATAAGTGGGGCTGAGTATGAGCAGAGCAGAAAGCGGTCATTAGTGTAGTAAACTCTCTCTCTCTGTAACTCGCATGTACACACTGCTCTGGTTTGCTTTAAATGTCTGGACGCTTATCATCCAGATCCCGCGTTGCTGTTGCACTGTAACACTTCCTGTTTTCTCTCCCCTCGCAGAAAAGGAGCAGCAACTGTGCATCAGGAGGAGACTAGCGAATGAGAGGATGGCTAGGTGTGTGTTTGCATGCCTTTGTTATGACTTGGGCATTAGTTACTCTTGGTCATCTGTAAAAAAACAAACAAAAAACAAAACAAAATAAATAACATTTTCATCAGATGAAAAATTTAACGTTAGCGGAAAAATATGTTCCAGCTAAATCTATATTTGTGCTAAATGTATCCCAGTTCATACAAATGTGTCTGGCTTTTCCCTAAAATGTTTGCATCAGATTTAACTGAAATGAAAATTATGTCCTCTCTCTTTCTCTACAGAGACGAGAATTTGATAAAGACCTATAACCTGAAAAGGCAGCAGAGGGCGCAATCTCCATTGTATACAGAAGGCAGGGGTATGGAGGTGAAACATAAGACAATGCGCCTGATGAGTAACAGCATTTGTTTAAATATCTGAATAAATAAATTTATCTTGTTAAACATGTATCATTTTCCTCAGCTATAAAAAGGTCCTTTAGCAATCTGTCTCCCTCTGTGCAAGCATTGATATAAACCATGCAGGCAGAACTACTGTCTGAGCTACTGTTATAGAAAATGAACAACTACTCAATTAGAATTAAGAAATTAACAATGCTGTGGCATGACGGGCACAATTTTTTTTTCTAGTGCGGAGGTATTTTTCATTAGTGGTGCTTGCGAAGCACTACTATTGTAATCTCACAGTCGTCTTATTCTTCCCTTTTTTTTTTCTTCTTCTGTACAAAAGCTTGGCGCGTAACTAGTCCCACACCGTTTGTCGTAGACCCATGAATGGCGTGTCAAATAGTGTGCCTTATTCGGGAATGGGGTGCTATGAGTTTTTCACAGGGGGCAATTAACCGCCCCAAAAAGTCCCATAGACTTAACATTGAGACCAACTTTGACGGATTGTAGCGCAGAGCTGGAATTTTGTAGAAATCTAAAATTTACCACATTTGAAGAAGTTTGCAACCTGTGTCAGAACATACCCCGCACAAGGGTGTAAGTTTTACCCCTGGGGCACAAGAGGTGCCCAAATTTGACTTATAATGGGGATTTTGGCACATAACTTTTCCTGTACCGTTCATTGTAGACCCATAAAAAAGGTGCCCAAATTTGCCCCATTGACATATGATGGGGACTTTGACGTGTAACTCGTCATAAAAGGTGTCAAATTGTGCAGATTTGGGAATGGGGTGCTTGACATGACTTTTCTAAGGGTTGGGCTGGAAAATGCTCCAGCAGGGGGCAATTAACATATAGGGGTAACTTCCATAGGAACTTTGAAACTGAACAGTGGATCCCATTGTTGTTACAGCGGAGGGCTCATTAACTTAGGCAACCGATCAGTCTTTTGCATTTACAGTATTAATTGCTCATAAGCCATGCCCCCTAGCAACATCATTAGCATGATTAGCATGTCGCTAGCATTATGCTAACTACTGTATATTAGCATTTCGCTAATAACATAATTAGCATGATGCTAACATGATGCTAGTGTGATTAGCATGTTGCTAGCATGATGCTAAGTATATTAGCATGTTGCTGACAACATCATTAGAATGTCGTTAACATGATGCTAGTGTGATTAGCAGTGTTGGGTGTAACGTGTTACAAAGTAACTTGGCACTTGGATTACTTTTTAATGTAACGAGTAATCTAACGCGTTAGGTCCGCTATTTACAGTAAGTAATCAGTTATTTAGTTACTTTTTTAAAAATGTAATGTTATTTAGACAATTTATGTAATCCGTGAGCCAGACAGCAGTCATTCCCAATCCCTTAGTATGTGTGTGTGTGTGTGTGAAAGTTGTTCTACAAGCCTCGCCACTCTGTTATTCCTGCTGTTATACCCCTATCTCACCTATGCCGTTTGACTATTTAAGGACCGCTGCGCGGAAAGATGGAAACTTAATCACAGCGCCAAAACTTATGGGTGCACGAAACCACATAGGTGAGATAGGGGTATTGGTAGTTAACAGATTATGGGCCAAACTTCACTGAGTGATGACGGTAGAATAATTATAAAGGTCTTGACTAAAACAACATGCATGAGGAATCACAAAGGAGTTTTCATTTTCTGCAATGGAAAAGTACTCGAACTAGTTACTTTAATCAGAAAGTAACCCTGTAATGTAACTGAGTACTTTTTAAAGACAATAATTTTGTAATGTAATTAGTCACTTTAAAAAGTAACATCCCCCAACACTGCATGTTTCTAGCATGATGCTAACAATATTAGGAGGATGCTATCATGATACTAACATGATTACAATGTTCCTAGCATTTCACTAAGATGATGCTAGAGTGATTAGTATGTTGCTAGCATGACTCCAATGCTTTGCCACGGCAAGCACCACTCACATTTTCTTCAGAAAATGTCTTCAGAAAATGTACCTTTATAGTTATAGTTACTATTGTCTTGTGATATATGAGAACAGGACATGAAGTCCTGAAAAGTTATTACTGGGCCACATCAAGTAGCTTTTTCAGCTTTAGTAAATAAATGTTCTTATTGGGTTCCTATTGTCCAGGGAAAATGGGTACTACATGCTTAAATCTCATGTTTGTTTTTACTCGCACTCATAATGTTACCAGTCACTTTTGACTGGGATCATTTTATTCCAGTATAAATCCACAATAATACAGTACATATATTATCAACTAATGTTGTATTCATATTATCAACTTCAGCTCTTGTAAACCTTGCAGGTAGGATATATTTATAAAAAACTAAACCCCAAATGTACACAGGGAAACCTAACTATATTACAAAAGTAATGCTTAACTAAACCCTGTATGAACGCATTTACAATTTTCGAATGTAGCTCTGAAAATCCTTGTCCAAAAAACTGAACTGTTGACTTCGTTGCATGTTTTTGCAAATATATACACCACATCTATGGCGCACACAGCTTGTTTTTTTATTTCTTGGTGCATACATTTGGCACCTCTTTATTTTGCCTTCTCCTTCTTTGGTTGTCATGGATGTTACTGCTGTTGCCTGCATGTCTCTCGCCAATGCAGCAGAGGATGACATTCGTGGACATTCATAGTCTTTTATTTTAAGGTCACAGGCAGTTTCTAAGCATTTCACTGCATATCGTACTGTGTATGACTTTTGTAGTTTTAGCCCTTCTTTCTTCCTCTTCCTGGATTGCTTTCCCTCCAAACCACAAAGCCATAACAGGCCGGCACCGGTGATATTGAAAAGCCATCGATCTCTGTCAGCGTCAAATATGAATTTCAGAGCTTCATGTGCAGTATATCTTGGCCAATTTGATGTCAAAGACTGAACTGTAAGGCTTAAAAAAAGATTTATATTACAGAGCTGCATGAAAGTTGTATGACTTAACAATGTTGCAGTTGTATTTTTCAACAGGTGTGGTTCCCGTAGGGTAAAAACTATATTGTTGATAGGTTTCTATGAGGGGTTGACATGGTAGCCAAAAAGGTGCATAAAGTGTGTGTACGAGCATGTGTGTCTGCTCAAAGACACCCGTTTGTTGATGTGTGGGAAAGAAGTGTAGAAATGTGCTTGGGTGGCGCAAGTGGTAAATGCTCGCCCTATCATCCGGAGATCACTGGTTCGATCCCCGGGTGATGCTGCTACCTCTCACAGCCGGAGGTTTAGAGAGAGCTGATTGGCCGAAATCTCTCAGATGGATGAGAGGTAGTTTGTGCTCCCACATTAATCACGGCTCTACAGGCAATTAGGGGCGTCTGTGCGCTTTCCTCCGAGTGTGTTACTCCGCCCCTAACGGTGCGTGAGCAAGCATTTCGAAAAGATGGGGTCGGCTGGCGTCACGTGATTCGGAGGAAACAAGTGATGGTCTTCGGCCCTCCCGACTGAATGGCCCCCTAGTGACGGGGAGGAATTGGCCACGACTAAATTAGGGAGAAAATCTTGAAAAAATCCCCCCCAAAGAAAAGAAATGTGCTTGAATTGTTTCATACACTAAATGTATTCTTGCCCATTAATTTCTAATGGCCAGTCATTTTTGACCAGGAACAATGGTTTATTAACGTATCACAGGTGTATTAACGTTCCATAAAACACCAACATTTTTATACAAATATTTTTATTTTATGTGTTTAAATGCCATGTTTAAAAAAAAGTCATGGAACCTTTTAACAAACTTTTATTAAAAAGAAATTTGGAGGGGGAAGCTTGGAAATCGGGCCTGATTTTGACCACACAACATGAGGGTTAAAAAAATTTCATGTTTCCTATTGTACACTATTGTGCATTATTCCAGTTCCCTTGTGAGTAATGCTGATTATGTTTGTGTCTTAAAGGTCACGTCACCTGGAAAGAAATCCTTTTCGCAGGCGGCAGCCAAGAGAACATGCGTTCTGAGCAGAAAGTTGGCACCAGCGCTCAGGAGTGTGTACTCATAAAAAAATCTGATAATTCCTCTCCACTTCTCGTATATTATCAGCCAAGGTGTATTTACCAAGACTTTCACTACTAAAGCCTTCCATGAATGTGAGCGTTCTTTTTTTTTTGGACACAGTCAACCTTATGTGAATCACTTTGACTTGTTTTATGTTTGTGACTTTTTAAGAAGCTTAATATTTAAAGGATTATATAAAGAATTTCAAGAAATGTTATTTTATAAAGTGGAATTTGTCGAAAGGTCTAACACTGAACAGTTTAATTTGTGAATAGATTTTGTCATTTTATTTATTTAATTTTATTTATTATTTACGTTGTGTTGTAAAAACACACATTTGAGTAGATTGAAAGAAGAATAAATGTCTTATTTCTTTATAGCTTTTGCTGTGCAGGATTTTTTTCTTTCTTTCTTTCCAGATATGAAATGTTTCTAAAATGAACAAACAATAGTCCATCGGTAAGGCCTTGAGGCAACGAAAGAAGAAACTGGACTCAAAAGGGGACTGGTCAACATCTAAACAACATCAGATAGTTTGATTATGACACGTTCCACTTATATGAGTGATATACACAATATGAGCTGTTCCTGACAGGAGTATGAGCAGCATTATAATTTTAATTGTGCAATGATGGAGAATAGCGTGTAAATACTTCTTAGCAATTGCAGTCCTCCGTCTGTTTAAAAAAAAAACTATTCCCAGTATCTTTAGGGTTTTTATGTGATACTATCTTCAGTAGTCTCATGGTGAGCTTTAGGTTGTCCATGTGAAGCCATGTAGCAGTAAGATTGTCATGTGGCGAAACAGAAGTGGGGCATATAGGAGTCAGTCCACTGTCAATCCTGAGTGAATAGGATGTAGATCTACATCTAGAGAAAAAGTGTTAAAAAAATAAAATGTTTTTTTTAACCTAGACTTTAACATTGTAAAGGTGGCCCATGATTGTGAGTCTTGAACACTAATTGGAAGGTTGTTTCCTAACTGTGAGCTATGCAAGAGAATGCTCTGTTCTCAACGAGGAGCCTTCTGTGTTTAGTTAAAATAGGAGTGGTGGATCATAAAAGACCACTAGTTGGCTTATGTACTGTGGCACAAAACAGTGTTGTGCGTTCTAAATCAGTAGTAGCATTTTATACTATCTGCAAAATTCTGGTTTTAATGAGGGCTCTGGCTGCTGCATCAGGGCTGACTGAAGTTTGTCTATGCATCTAAATGCATCTAACCAGAAGTTCATTAGTGGCCTATTTTTACAATAAATAAATACAATGTGCTATACAAACAGAAGAAGCATTTTGTAATAGAGGAGAACCATCCAGGAGGACAACCATCTCTGTAGCAATCCACCAATCAGGCCTATATGGTGAAGGGGCCAGAAGGAAGCCACTCCTTAGTAAAAGGTACATGGCAGCCCATCTGGAGTTTGCCAAAAGGCACCTGAAGGACTCTCAGACCATGAGAAACAAAATTCTCAGGTCTGATGAGACTTTCTGGCCACTCTACCATATAGGCCTGATTGGTGGATTGCTGCAGAGATGGTTGTCCTTCTGGAAGGTTCTCCTCTCTCCACAGAGGACCTCTGGAGCTCTGACAGAGTGACCATTGGGTTCTTGGTTATCTCCCTGACTAAGGCCCTTCTCCCCCGAACGCTCAGTTTAGATGGCCGGCCAGCTTTAGGAAGAGTCCTGGTGGTTTCAAACTTCTTTCACTTATGGATGATGGGGGCCACTGTGCTCATTGGGACCTTCAAAGCAGCAGAAATTTTTCTGTAACCTTCCCCAGATTTGTGCCTCAAGACAATCCTGTCTTATGTACTATTTCTTTCTCAATTTTAGTTTTTTAATAAATTAGCAAAAATCTAAAGTAAACATGTTCACTCTTAACCCAAATTAGTTGACTTTACTAGAAATTTGCGTGGAAACCCGTTGCACTAATCAAGATTAGTTTTTACAAATCTAAAACTAAACGGGTTAAGCTTTATAAACATTAAAAAGTTAGTGGGTGCAGTAGACAAATCAGGTTTGCATTAGTAGTCTTTACTAAAAACCATTAGTTCACACTATTTTTTTTGGTGTACAATTTATATAAAAAAATCTTATTGAATATTAATTCTAAGTATTGACGTCATATTACATAATGCCTTATAATTAAGAAATACTAGTTAAAGAAATAAACTTACCACATTCCAATGTTTTTATTGCTTATAAAAACAGGCAGTACAGTGTATTCATCCATGTATGAACTTGTCATACAAAAGACAAGTAACATTTTTTGACATGCAATTCTTGTTTGCTAGTCAACAACTGTACAAATTGCTTATAGTAACATGAACACATAGTATTCAACAATATGCCATCCCTCTGAATGACTAAACATGCATTAAAACTAGATAGCCTTTGGCAAGTCTTTAATGCTTTCCATCACAACTTCTCCCTCGATGACAATCTTAAATGAGGCTGGATTGAGATGCAGAGAGGATGGAGACACAGCACCTGCACGCTCAACAAGGAGGATTCCAAGGTCAAGGTCTTGGAACACATGATCATCAGCAGAGTCCTAACAGAACACATTCAAGACATTAGTCATTAAATAGCTATTAATTATGTTTAACAAATAGTCTGACACATGCAAACTAATGTATGAATTGGTTATGACTGCTTTTTCAACTCTTCATTAAAAGGGTTAGTAAAAATAACACAACATTATTCCAATTTTCGATAAGTTAACAGCTATATAAAAAATCACTAATGCAAAACTTAAAGTAGCAAAAAATACACATGCTAGCATTAACCACATGGAAAGCACATGCAAGTTACATGCATGGACTCTTAACGTTACATGCATGAGTGCGAACCAGAAGGAAAAAAATAACAAAGTTAACGAAATAAACACGTTGCAGCTAATCTGTGAGAATACAAAAACACTCCGGATAATGTTATGATATATGAAATGACAAAAATGGCTGAATTAAAAGTTAACGTTATATCTAAACCGACAGGGGAAAAAAAGCGTCTATCTGCACATTAACACTTTGTCATCTTTTTAGAGTTCAACATCGGTCCATATTTTGGGTTAGCACTTTTTTTCAGAAAGATATCTGCAGATAATACTCTTTATAAACTCACCGATTCACGTTGTTTTCAAAAATTAACCGTTGGCTCGTCAACCCTTCTCTTGAGGCAGCTGCAGCGACCTGCTTCAAAAAGCCCCTCCCCCTTTTCAAAAACGTAACATACTGAGTGATGTCTTCTTAACTTGATCAGTGTAGTCAATTATTTGTCTAAATAGTGCAAACAACTAATACTTTTTAGCAGTGACAACTTTTTTTAAAAAAACAATAAAGAATATGTAATGACTGCTTACATTTTTTGGTTTAGACAAAATCCGGGTTAAGAGTGTTGATATTAGAGTTCTAAAAAAATATTTTTAATACATTTTAGAATAAGACTGACATAAAAAAATGTGGAAAAAGTGATGCACTGTGAATACTTTCCGGATGCACTGTGTGTGTATATATACACACATACATATACATATATATATATATATATATATATATATATATATACACTGTATATACACACAACACTTCTTTTCACACAAGATTTTAAAAGTATAACAATATATTAAAATAAATAAATATATTTCAAAAACACACTTCTTTTCACACAAAATTTTAATGATATAACTATATCAAAATAAATAAATATATTTCAAGAACACAACACTAATTTTTCACACAAAATATTAAAGAAATTTTACAAAACAAAAATCAATATTTATATTACAGTAACCCACTAGTACATTCACAAGTGAGGGTTGTGTAAACAAGACACACGGATGTCTCTTTTGTCTCGTATTTCCTGCAAGAAAATGTCCATGTCCTCTACTCTCTGAAAAGTAAAAAGAAATTGAGCCCAAATTTCTTCTTCATCCCTTTCACCTTCATAAAACATGGTGTTTAGGAACAAGTCTTGCATTGTGATAGCCAACAATGCATCTTCCTCCTTCATCTTCAGGATCTTTGGCACTTCAATCTTCCCAGCAAATTGGTGTTGGTTCTCCTCCACCCACTTACAGGCCAGCAAAATGTTTTTCAACGCCGCTGAGTCCTGTGTGCAATATAAGGATTTCAATAATAATGTAGTTAGTGAATTTCTGCTTATAAACACCTATACAAAACAGAAAAGGTAAATGCATAAATGATTCAAGCAATACATAAACATTGTGTCTACATACATAGATTCCTGTGGTTGGGGTGATCTCCATGCTATCTGACTCAGCTGGAGTGACTTCCATCATGTCTTCTGGATTTGGTAGTTGTTCCTGGGTGACTAGTTGTTGGACTTGACAGTGGCAAGTGACAAACATTAGGCATGGTTTTAGGCATGCATTGTTTATATATTGTCACACTGAAAATCCACAGTATGGATGTTTAAATCAAAAGTATGATTATCAGTACCATACCTTGTCAGAGAATATGTCTGAATTAACTGATAGCACCACCACTTCCTGATTATAGGCATGTCAGACTGATAAAGGATAGCAATTGAAAGGCTTAGTCTTTTTTTTTTTTAATGTTCTCACCGTCCTTTTTGCTTTATAAATAACCATAAATTGATGCAAACTCACCGCAGCAAAATCAAATGGCTTTGAGAGCGTAACATGGAGTGCATACTAAAAAACAAAAACAAAACTTTTTTAACAAATGTGGTGTTTAGCACACAAACACAGCTGCAAAGCAATTATAAGACCACTTACCATTAACATGAATACCCCACAATCAATATTAAATGAACAATATATTTAAGATTTAAATGCTAGAAAGAAATGACAATGCAAAAACTTAAAGGTTCAACAAGCATGATGTGTTTCTCACATGCACAGTACTACATTTAAAATTATTCACAACACACATACCTTCTTTTTGAACTGCATTTTGCATGTAATTAGCTACATGATTCTGGAGCTCATGCAAATGGTTGTAAACCGATTTACAGTAGGTACAGTGGTAGTTTTTGGCAGCACACTGTGCATCTCTGGATAGACAGCAGGGGATCCTGTCCTCGCAAAAGTATTGTCTGATGCATCTGTACAGGTTAATCTGAAATAAATAAAAAAAAACTATGATTATATATAAACACTACACATGCTAAAATGTAGCATGGGAGATAGGAGAATGCTAACATTAGTTACGCGGAAAAAAAACTGATTAACGTTTCTGTTCAAGGGTGTGAAAACATAGCAACCATAGTCATATCGAGACAGCGATAAATGTAAGATATACATTTTATATACATTTCAATGTAAAGTTTATCTTTAAAGTACAGTGTTCTTACCGTGCGATACCGGTACATCTAGTTCGAACGGACTCTAACTGTGTGGCTTCCAATGATGTCTCAAGCCCCGCCCACTAGATCTAGCGAGGGGGAGCTGGAGCTCCAGCTCCTCCCATTTGGCTCTGCAGCGAGCACCACTTGCGAAGCAACGCTTAATTGGACACGCCCTTTCTGTCTGTCAGTGCCTCGGTCACAGTAACATTTCCAACTGAGTAGGTTTTCATTATACTGTACTCCGTTAGCGCTGAGGTTCTTCTTGAAACATTTGTGTTCCAGCGTTGTTGTGAACACAATGCCGTCTCGCACGGAGGATTATAAAGTTATCAGCACCAGTGGCTCCGGCTCAGTGGCGGCCGGCCCATAGGGGGCGCTGGGGCACCGCCCTCCCTGATAAGAGGGGCTAAAAATGTAAAATATATTTTTTACAAATTAAGTTTTTAAATTCGGTTTACCCACCAGTATGTGCCTACATGCGATATGAATAACATATACAACATTTCCCACCTAGTGACATTCATTCAACAGTGAATTTCCACAGACAGACTTGTATCGTTTCTGTCATGGGGCGCTGAGAAAAAGCGCCCCTGAGTGCAGCCAAATAGCCAGTCATGTACTGTTGCTAGGGTAAATTAATAAATATGCGGCCAATCAGGTTCTCAGAATTTTATGGTCTTGGGGCGCTGAAAATTCTGCCCCAAGCCGCAGAAAATACCGCGAGATTTAAGTTTTTTTTTTTCTTTTGAGGCGCGGCCAATCAGAGAGAGGCGCGGTCAATCAGAGTAATGATGGCGAACTTAACGAGCGAAGAGCAGTTTCCACAAAATTCGGTGAGATCCTTATTAATATACCCGTTTTAGACTGTTGTGTTAAATTGCATTTTTAAAACTGTTTTTCTTTGTGTGAACCACTTTGAGATGCAACTTTGCTTGAAAGGTGATCCAGCTGATCATACCCTTTGATGTTGATTATTGTATTTGATACTCTCTCAAGCATGCATGGCGTATTATACAAAGAAAATTTGTTCATTTACTTTATCTGTGAAACTGGTGATTTTGAGGAGGAGATTAAATTACTGTTAATTGTAATCATCGTCTGACTGTTGATTTTAATTCTTATATTGGACTAAGCAAAGAAATATTTTGTCACATCAGCCCCACCAGGAAAATTTTTCACCAGCCGCCACTGCTCCGGCTCGAATGGAAAATGCCAGAAAATCAGACGGAAAGGTAACTCCAACTTCACTCTGATGCTTTGTAGATTGTAAAGAGTGTAGAAAGAAAAATACCCAGGAATGTAAGGCTTTTAGGGGGAAAATTCTGTCGTGTTACTGTGCCAAGACGATCTCCAGAGACTTTAGTGTAAGAACGGTTTCTTTCTTAAAAATAGCTAAAGAAGAGCAACACTTGTGTTTAATGTGTTTACGTTAAGCAGCAATGTGTTATTACTGACACTGTAACACACATACACAACAGTTGGTTATGAACCAGTAACCTGATTAAACGAGAAGTATTCGCGGAGTGCTAATGATTTAGCATAATAGCAATGTGACTTTTAACTCCAGTGGGAATGGAACCGAACCCACCCCCAGTTTTAAATCCTCACATATATGTTGCTTGATTTATGTTGCCTGAAATGAAGACAGACATTTGACCAAAACACAGTATTGCTTTTGATTTTATTGTTTATGCTATACATGTAATACAGAAAATGTGTGTGCCCAAAAAGTTAATGTTTATGCAACATAGAAGTGAAGAATCTTGCATCTTTAAAAATTTCAAATTGCTTACTTCAGGCATTATGGAAATATTATTTTATATGTGCCCCCAAAATGGCCATTTCTCAGCGTCATACTGTCTCGCTTCAAAAAAATAACAATTTAAAATGCAAGTTATTCATATTTCTTTATAAGTATTGATACTTAACTTGACGTAAGCTTTTATAGAAGCATTTGACCTTTAGAAATTGCGGTTTATTAGTGCTAGGCAACCGTCAGCGTCTGCTTCGTTCTTTTCAACCAATGAAATCGTCGCCAGCGGCGCTCTGTCAGCCAATCAAATGTAACTGTTTAAGTCATTTTTTGAGTCATTTAAATATCGGTCTTTTGGTTGGGACCTAACAACTGCTGCTGATCTGCAGTATTGTGCACTATACAGGACACAGGGGCTGGATTTCAGCTCTGGTTGTAGTGTACTTATAGAGGCGTTTGAGTCAACCTGTGGGTTTAAAGGCCCTTTAGATTTAAAATGGCTTTTTAATTTAAAATGCAAGTTATTCAAATTTATTTAAGTATTGATACTAAAATTGGTGTAAGCTTCTAAAAGGCATATGACCTGTTAAAATGATTGCTTAATTTTTTTGGGGTATATATATATATTTATAATCCAGCTGTATAGCTGCTTTGAGACAATGACCATTGTTAAAAAAAAAAAATATTTACTCAGTGTAACTTTTAACATCCAAGTGAAAGATATTACTTAAACATGTCAGAAAAAATTGAAGAAAAAAAAAAGTTCTGATTTGGAAATGGATTACCCCCTCCTATTATTACTTGTAAAATTAATTAGGTGAAGCTAATTACCTTCTCAATGACAGAGTTTTGCTCTTGTGGATTTTGCAATATTTGCCCACTCTTTTTTTGCAGAACTGCTCAAGTTGAGTTAAACGTGATTTCCAGTGGGGTTTAAGTCTGGGCTCTGACTAGGCCATACAAGGACATTCACCTTTTTTTAAAATAATTCAATTATTACTTACATGTACCTTACAGTACAGTGAAACATTTTTTGCACATCCCAGTTAGGAAGCTAAGGTCAGAGTGCAGCCAGGATAAAGCATACCTGGAGCAAACAGGGTTAAGAGCCTTACTCACGGACTGAAGCCTGGCGGTGCTGGGCCTGAACTTCCCAACCTTCCCATCAGTAACCCACAGACTCAACTGACTGGGCCATCACTGGCCGCATTTAACCAGCGATATCAGAGGTGCATAATGCTCATGCCGTGTTTTAAAAGGTGAAGAGAGAAAGATGACCATGGTTGCTCATCAAGGAGGTGAAACTTTTTCATAGCCTTCTGGCCTCCTGGAAAATCATCACATCATCTAATTTTACCTGCACAATGGAGCATCAAGAGAAACAATCAGATTAGGTGTTTACATGGGTAATATCTTTTTACTCATCAGCATGGCGGCACGGTGGTGTAGTACTTAGCACTGTTGCTTTACACCTCCTGGGTTCGGGTATGATTCCCGCCTTAAAGTGTGTAGGTATGGAAATTGCATGTTATCCCCATTCTTGGTGGATTTTCTTCCACAGTCAAAAGACATGTAGTATAGGAGCTTTTTATTCCTGTTTGCGCATGTGAATGTTGACCGGAGGTCCTACCACGGTGAAAAATGGAATAAATATGGTGGTCACAATTGACCTCAATGGCCCTAGGTGGACTACAAAGGTTCCTAGATGTATGGCCTAAAAAGATTATCGAATGTTTACACTCGCTCTCATTCTGAGCAGGATGGATCAGGCCATGTTTTTCTAATTGAGGTGATTACATGATGCATTTTTATTTTTGGCTAATGTCTGAATCACTTGGATTGAACTGTTTTGTGTGTTAGATCCTGGTGTGGAAGGAGGTGAATTATGGCACCATGACACAGGTGGAGAAGCAGTTTTCAGAAGTTAACCTGCTGCGGGAGTTTAGGCACCCTAACATCGTCAGATACTACGATCACATCATCGACCGCACCAACACCACTCTGTACATCGTGATGGAGTTCTGCGAGGGCGGAGACCTGGCCACTCTCATAACCAAGTGCATTAAAGAAAAGTAACTGCTTATGTTTATCCTGTTGTCATGGTGCATTAGGCATTGTTTATATGATGTACTGATATATTCATATGCATAAGATTGTATGGACTCTTTAAATCCATTTGGGAAGAAGAGGCATATATATTTTTTTCGCCATTTGCTTCGAGCACTTAAAGAGTACGGTCAACACCATCATAAATTTCACATCTGTTCTATAAGTTTGGTTCCGCTTTCTACGCAAACCTCCCTTAAAATTAATTAAGTCATATTTGTGTACTTGAGCAAGGGCTGTGTTTCCTTAAAATATCGGCGAACGAAGGTCCTTGTTTAACTGTTAAAGTAGGCATCACAATAGATACACTCTCTCCCAGTTGGAGATCTTAATTTTGCGATACTTTTGGAAAACACGGCCAAGAACTTTTGCATTGGGAGCCGAATGTCCTTTATTTTAGATGGCAGAAACCTTTTACTGTCTTTTTAATCTAACTAGCCATTTATGTTGGTCTAGTACTGACCTCATGCTGGTTTTGCCTACAGGAACAAATGAATCGCATGTCCTACAATGAAAAATCAGACATCTGGTCATTAGGATGTTTACTGTATGAGCTCTGTGCTTTGTTGTGAGTATTTAGACTTTTGTTCCTCGTAGAGTATTTTGGTGTAACAGCTTTTTATGTGGTGGTACATTTTATGTTTGTTTTTTTTTTTATTGGGGATTGCAGTCCCCCATTCACAGCTTATAACCAGGAGGAACTGGCTGAGAAGATCAATGAGGAGAGGTTTCTGTACCGCTACTCGGATGAGCTGAACACGCTGCTGTGCTACATGCTGCATCTGAAGGTCTGTCATTGTTTAGAAAAAAAAATTAATCCAGGTTTGCTTCATCAGTTAAAGTCTGCTGCAAGGTGAAAAGCACTGACAGTGGAGATTCCTTACATAAACCTTGAAACGTTTCCTTAGGGAGCTTCACAGTTAAACAGTTTTATTTTTATTTTATGATTATGCAGTCCACTGTTTTACATTTACTGCATTTGGCTGACGCATTTATTCAGAGCAGCTTTTTTCTGGTTGTACTGTACATCTTAGCAGTTGAAAGTTAAAGGCCTTGCCTAAGAGCCAAACAGTGGTGCTGGGGTTTAAATCTATGACTTTCTGATCAGTAGTCCAATGCCTTTACCACTGAGTTACCCCTGATCCAGTGTATTACCCTAGAGTGCATTACACTGTATGCAGTCCAACATATGAATTTGCTGGAAATGCGAGCAGCATATTGGAAGCATAAACATGTGATTTTAATTATGTCTGGAACTACATTCATGAAACCAATTCAACACATTCTGACCAACCTGATTCAAGAATTCTTCAGTGTGATATTCATGTGATGGTGGAGTAGGCACTACGGCAGCGTGAGCAGAACCTCAAGGAGCGAGAGGAGAGACTGGAGCGTAAGGATAATGGTTCTTAATTATAATCTTAATTAGTCATAATAATACAAAAGATAGTTCTAGTGCACTAATATGAAAGATGAAAAGATGTTACTGTAACACAGTCTCCCTTGGAAATGGACAAAATGCACAATATTTTCTGAAAACACTGATGCATTGTTACTTTTTATGTCATAAATAGAACAAAATAAAATATAAAAACATTATTATGGCACTGTGCAAAAGTTTGGGCACCCTACATAGTCAGTACTTAGTAACGCCTCCTCTGGCAGATATCACAGCTTGCAAACGCTTTTTTATAGCCAGCTAAAAGTATTTCAATTCTTGTACTTGGGATTTTCTCCCATTCTTCTTTTTAAAAGGCTTCGAGTTCTGTAATATTTTTTGGTCTTCTTGCATGCAGAGCTCTTTTAAGATCTACCCTCAAATTTTCACTGATCTTTAAATCAGGTGACTGTGATGGCCATGCCAAAACAAATCTCTTGTGGTGTTCCATAGTGGATTTTGAGGTATGTTTATGATCATTGTCCTGTTGTAGAAACCTCTCTTTTTTCAGCTTCAGCTTTTTTAAGATGGTGTGATGTTTGCTTCCAGAATTTGCTGGTATTTAGTGGATTCCATTCTTCCCTCCACCCATGCAATGTTTCCTGTGCCACTGGCTGCAACACAACCCCAAAGCATGATAGATCCACCCCTATGCTTAATAGTTGGCAAGGTGTTCTTTTCATTGAAATGCTGCTCCTTTTTTTCTCCAAACATACCTTTGCTGATTGTGACCAAAGAGTTCTTTTTTAACTTCATCAGTCCACAGCACTTGTTTCCACAACGCATCAGGCTTCTGTAGATGTTCTGTTGCATACTTCTGACATTGGATTTTATGATGGGGACACAGGTAAAGGTTTTCTTCTGCTTGCTCTTCCATGAAGGTCTTGTGGAACGTCGCACCACCACTCCTGAGTTTGCTAAAAATTCCTGCAGGTTTTTTACAGTCGAATGGGGGTTTTGATTTGTCTTTCTGACCAGCATACGAGCAGTTCTCTCTAAGAGTTTTCTTGGTCTTCCAGATCACATTTTGACCTCCACAATTCCCCTCAACGGCCATCTCTTAATTACATTTCTCACTGTGGAAACTGCAAGCTGACAACGCTTTGCTATCTTCTTGTAGCCTTCTCCTGCATTGTAAACATCAATAACTTTCATTTTCAGAGTCTTACACAGCTGCTTAGAGGAACCCATGGTTATGAGCGGTCGCAAGTGTGTTGACAAGATTTAAAGAGTCAAAGTATTTGTAAAGCTTATTTTTATAGAAATTGGCATTTACTAATCACAGCTTTTCCATGCAACAGATCTAACGAGCTGATTAAGGTCTGAAACCTTGTAAAAAGAATCTGAGACTCTCTTAGATTGCCCAAACTTTTGCACAGTGCCATAATATTTCATTTTTATTTTTAATTTTCCTTCAATTTATGGCATAAGGAGTAACTATGTGTCAATGTTTGCTGAAAATATGTTTGCTGAGACTGTGTTAACACCTTTTCAATAGAAAATCACTAAAATCTGTTATTTATCAAGGGGTGCCCAAACTTTTGCAAAATACTGTATGTAAACAAATCTCATGGCCTTGCCAGTTGACTGTGAGAACGCATGGTTTAACAGCAGGTATATCTCCGGCTTGAAAGGGTCTGTTATTTAATAACTGTTGGTTATTAATATGTGTAGGCCCGAGGCTGTGGCATGTCCGCTTGAAAGAATGGCTAGAAAATCGACGTATTTGTGTACAGTGTACTTATGTACAGTGATGTTTGCACAGTTAGTATTTGGAGAATAGCAGCACAGAGTCTCCTGTAACATCTAACACTTCCTGTTTTTTCTCCTCTCGCAGTGAAGGAGCAGCAGCTGTGCACTAGGGAGATACTAGCGAATAAGAGGCTGGCCAGGTATGTGTGTGTATGAAGGTTACACATGCCTATGTTATGACTTGTGCATCAGGTTGCTATTGGTCAGCTGTAAAATAATTAAAAAATAAAAATTAACAGAAAAACATTTTCATCAGATGACACATTTACTGTGTTGTACTCTTTTAACCACTGTTATTAGTTTAATGTTAGCTAATAATGTCATGCTTCATATAAAAAAATGTGTTCCAGCTAAAGCTATATTTCTTTTAAATTTATTCCAGGTAAAATATCTAAATAAATGTCTGTCTTTTGTCCAAAATGTTTCAATCAGATTTAACTCAAATGAAAATTATGTTCTCTCGCTCCACAGAGCAGTGTTTTTGGAAGATCTATAACCTGATGAGACAGCAGAGGGCGCACTCTTCACTGTACAGTATACTGAAGATAGAGGTATGGAATTGAATGACAAATTATTTTAAATATCTAAATAAATAAATTGATCTGTTTGAACATTTGCCAATCCATCATTTATAGAAACATTCATCTTTTGCATCAGCTATGAAAAAGAAAAAAAAAAGACAACAGACAACAATGTGGCCATTCAAATGTTTGCACATTTGCACGTGCACTTTGTTGTCTGTTGTCTATTGTTGTCTCTTTTTTTGTATAGAAATGGATAGTTTTAGGTTAACTTCAAATTATAAAATGTAAATCGGTCATATCTGAGCTAGTCAGCTAATTAGATCTCTTAGCTAGCTGATGCCGGTAAAGTGTGTTGTTAATTTATGTTGTGTTGGTAATTTAAGTTGTTGCATGTATGTTGCACCTTGGTCCTGGAGGAACGTTGTTTTGTTTCACTGTGTACTGAACTGTACATGGTTGGAATGACAATAAAAGCCTACTAGACTTGACTTAGCAATCTCTCTGTTTCTCTCTTTCTGTGCAAGTTGCTACTAAAGAACTGATGTCATCCCAAGTGCATTAATATAAACTATGTAGGCAGAACTACTGTAAGGGCGCTGTCACAGAAAACTAATTAACAACTAATCAGTCAGAATCAAGGAATTAACAGTGCTGTGGTATAAACATAATTAACAGGCATTTGTTTCCCCTAGTGCTTGGTATCAATAAAACACGCTGGTATCTTTCATTATAGCTACTATTGTCTTGTGACATATGAGAACAGGAAGTTTTTTAGCTTTAGTACTGTACATAAAACCTCTAAATGTTCTCATTGAACAAGGTTTCTCACTTTATATTCTTGTACACAGTGCTTTATTTACGTGCCCTCTAATCACTATTATGTTTGTGTCTTGACCTGCAGATCGAGTCCTTTTTGTCCTTTTCTGAGTATGTGCTCAGAAAAATATCTGCAGGCTGTTAATATAGGAGAAGTGGAGAGGAATTATCAGCCAAGGTGTAGGCTCATGCAGGGTATTCGCTAAGACTGATCTGTACCAAAGCCTTTTATGAATGTGGGCATTGTTTTTAGAACACAAAATCAACCTTATCTGAATGACTTGGACTTGTTTTATGTTTGACTTTTCATGTAGCTTAATATAAAGGATTTTAAAAAGTGTTATTTATTGTGTTTTAGGATTTAGATTTTGGCCAAAGGTCTAACACTGGTTACTTGTATTTGTAAATAGATGGTGTGTTGGTGCTTAACTTTATTTTTGAGTCATTTTCTTTCTTTGCTGTGTTGTAAAAAAAAAAAAAAATCGTTGTACATTTGTATAGATGAAAAGAAAAATAAATTTTGCCTATTTTTTTTTTTTATAGTTTTTTTGCTGTGCAGCTTTTTTTTTAAGCATATTTTTCAGACATTAAATTTATCCAAAATGAGCAAGCAAGAGGCCGTGGTGTCAAGGAGCAACATTTGAGGCAATAAGAGAAGACTCAAAAGGGAACCTATCCTCATCTACGTACCATCAGTTTGATTCTGACACTTATATAAGTGATTATATATACAGTGAAACCTCAGATTGCGAGTAACGCAGTTTGCGAGTGTTCCGCAAGACTAACAAAGATTTGTAATAAAATTTGACCTGGAAAACGAAAAAGTCTTGGTTAACGAGTACCAAGTATCATGTATCACGCATGCGCTTCTTGTTTTCACGTGATCACAACTGAGCCAACGGTTTTCCTGTCTCTTGTGCTGCAAATTGTGGGTAATCGTCTCCCCTGCTGGGTCTGCGCTAAAAATCTATTTTCTCTCTTTGCTTAAGGCTCAGCCTGTTCTTTAGACCCCTCCTACTTTAGCCTTCACAGACACACGGACACTAGTGATGGGAAGTTTTAATCATTGTAGTGACATGTTTTTTGTATCTCGTTCATCAAAATGAACAAATCTTTTTTTTTGAGTCATTTAGTTAATTTTGTTCTTTTGATAAGAAATCAAATAAAATGTTGAATTTTCAATAAAAAGACCCCAATATGTCTACAGACACAAATTTTGGCTATAGTTCCAGTAATGAAAATATTGCAACACAGCTAAGGACATATTATAATAAACAAAATGAGTAGCTCACCTCTCATATCTTACAGTCTGAGTCGTTCGTTCTTTTGAATCTATTGCACCGCACAGTGTCTATGGGAGTCACGTGACAAAAGAACGAATGACTCGGAATAGAAGGGTCATTGGGAAAGAATCGTTCAATTCTGTTTTCTGTACATAACCTGTGGAGGTTTTGCGATGATTTACGCATGCGCGCCCAGTAGAGTATCCCTCGTTTTTGTGAGTCACGTTATAGATTTGTTCAAAAAGAACAAATCGTTTATGAATGACTCATCATTAACACACACACAAACACACATTCTCTCTGGTCTACACAGAAACACTGCTCTGTCGCGATTCTTTTCAAAGGTAAAGTGCAGGTTAATTTGTTTTATTTTAACTTTACAGCAGCTGTTAGTGTGTCGCTCAATCGAGTGTCATTAGAGACATTGATTTTTTGTTTTTTCAGATAAAACAGTGTTTCCGTTTCCGTTGTGTGCGCGCAAGTGTGAAAAGAGTGGAGAAAGCGTAAGCGTGTAAGACGAGAAGGGGGAGATTTAGATTCACACACACACACACACACAGACAGCGCCTGCGCGCACAACCAAAACACTTATCTGTTGGATTTATTACTTTTTTAAAAGGTAATGTGCAGGTTAATTTGTTTTATTTTACGTTATGTTTTGTGGTAATTATTTTTATGTATTTTTTGGGGGGCTGTGTGGAAAGAATAATTTGAGTTTCTGTTTTTTCTTATGAAAAAATCCAATTTATTTCAATTCAATTACGAGTGTTTTGGAATACGAGCCCGCTTTCGGAATATGCTCTTAATACAAAGCTCCACTGTACACTATATAGACAATATCAGCTGTTAGGGTTTTTTTTAAATATTTTTAACTGTGCAGAATTGGAGAATAGAGGGTAAACATTTCTCAACAATTGCAGTCCTAAGCCTGTTCAAAAATAATTCCCAGTATTAGTGTTGTTTCTGTGTAATACTAGCTTCAGTAGTCTCATTGAGATACTTAGGTGGAGCCATCCTTAGCTGCAGTGAGGTTGTCATGTGAAGAACGTTGAAGCAAAAGTGGGGCATAGTGGATCATGATCAGTAGTCAGTCCACGGTCAACAATCCTGAGCAAATATTTAAATAGCATAAACCATCTAGATCTAAATGAAAAACTTAAAATACATTTTTACCCTGGACTTAAACTTTCTGAATGTTTTAATGTTTAACATGAGTGTGAGTAAACACAAATTGGAAGGTTGTTTCCTAACTGTGAGCTATGCAAGAGAATTTTTAGTTGAAATAGGACTGCCGGGTCAGAAAAGACAAGAGAAGATTGTAGTTTGCTTATGTACTCTGGCTCAAAAAAGTGTAGCTTTCTAAATAAATAGTAGCATTTTATAATAGATGCAAAATTCTGGTGTTAGGATTTTGGGCTAACTGGATTTTGTCTGCATCTTTTGTAACATCCAGATAGCAGAGCATTTAATTTAAAGGTAACAACAGCATTTTCCCCCCTATTATATTTCTTATCTTAAATATTTCCGAGATGAAGGAAGTGATATATCTACATGAGGATGTGAGATTCGAGCCAACAATCACACTAAAGGCTTTTACTGCTGCACATGATGTAACTTAAAGGCCATCCAGAGTCAATATGTAATTAGAAAGCTCACTTCTAACTGCATGTGGACCAAGAACAAGTACGTCGCATTAGAATTAAGTAGAATGAGTGTGTGTGTGTGTGTGTGTGTGTATGAGAGAGAGAGAGAGAGCGAGATTCCTTGACTATATATTTTTTATTTAGCTGTTTTCTCCTTTGGCTTTACTAAAACCTATAATCCTATAATTCTGAGTCATCAGCATAAAAGTGGATATCATGTCTATGAATAAAAGAAGAAAAAGCAGTGGGCCTAAAACCTTTTACATTTTTATGTATGGAACCCACCTTTACATCTAGAAACTGATATGAATTAGTGGAGAAAACTTTCTTGGCTTACAAGGATAAAATGCTCAATGGTTTCAAAAGCTGCACTAAGGTAACACAACCCTGATCAGAGATCAGATAAAGAATTATTCATTGCCAGAGGCCAACAACAATTGCTGAAGTAGTTGGAAGCATCCTATACTAAAATATGCACCTCTGTCATTAAGTGACATCTATATTATGATCTATTTTATGTCAAAACATGTAGGTTTTATTGTCATTTTAACCATATAAAACCAGAATAGTACACAGTGAATTTAGTGAATGTTCCCCAGGTCCATAGCACTACATAAAACAACACTACTGTACATGAGACTGCACATTGCCTACAATAGACTATAGCACATCTGTGCAACCACTGCAAGATAGTATAATTTCTACTGAAAAAAAGATACTGCAGCTTATAATAATAGTAATAATACTCAGGGAAAAAAACAGTTACACAAGCCAACTGTTATGGCCCAAATGCCTTTGTACCTTTTTATTCTGATAGAGACCCCCCCCCGCCCCCCTAATTGTGTGATCCAATTCCCAAACCAGGGAGGGATACGCCTGTCCAGGATGCTCTCCATAGTCAATCTGTAAAATGTGCCAAGATTGGGGGGCTTAGGAGCTGTGGATGGTCAGAGGAGAGTGATCATTAGGTGGTTTCCTGAGGTCTACAACCATTTCTCTAGTTTGGTCCATGTTAAGAGACAGGTTGTTGGCTCTGCACCAGTCTGTTAGCTGCTGACCCCCCTCCCATTTTTTAATACTTACCCATCATTCTTGCTAATAAACTCATCACCTTCTTATGCACTGAATAAACAGTCCTTGGGGCCCCAGTGCTTAGTGTGATGGTGCTGGAGAGGCTGTTCCTAATCCAGACAGACTGAGCTCTCCCAATCAGGCAGTCCAGAATTCAGTTGCAAAGGTAGGTGTTGACGCCCAGCAGGCTCAACTTTCCAATCAGGTATGATTGGGTTGAATGCTAAACTAAAGTCTATGAACGGCATTTAAATGTTTGTCCATTTTGTCCAGGTGAGTGATTGGCAGAGTGATGGTGGTGGCCACAGTGTTGTCTGTTGAGCAGCTGGGATGATATGTGAACTGATGTTGTTGGTGTTGGTCTTTTGGCTGTTCCCATCAAAAGGGTTGCCACAATGGACCATCCGATCTGCATACAATTTGGCACAGATTTTATGCTGGATGCCCCCCTCCCATTTTATTGGATGATTATGGTGACCTTGAAGCTTTTGAGTAAGATGTCAACTAGAACGTCTGCAACCTAGTCTAAACTTTGTCTGAGCAGTCTGTTAGGAATGTCAGCTCCAGCATCCTTCTGTGGGTTAACTCTGTGTAGAATTGTGCTCACATCAGCTAAGGTAAGACACGGCACTCGCTCAATGGAGGTAGGAGAGCTAGGAGTTTTGCACCTTGAAACAATTATAAATGTTTAGCACATCTGAAAGAAAGAAGGTATAACAGTCATAGGCCTATAGTGATGGGATGGCTTATATGTGTGCCATGGGTTCCTGCTGTCCTGGAAGTAGCTGTGGATTCTCTAGTTATGTGTGCATTTGCTTTTCTGGCCCTCCCTTTTTTAGGGGCACTTTGTCACTTGCTTTGAAGTCGGAATCTCTGGTCTTCCTCAGAGCATCTCTATGGTCATCCACAACCTGTGGGAGCAGCATGTATAGTGGGGCAAAAAAAGTATTTCGTCAGCCACCAATTGTGCAAGTTCCTGGCCTGTAATTTTCATCATAGGTATACCTCAACTATGAGAGACAAAATAAGAAAAGAAAATCCAGAAATCACATTGTAGAGTTTTTAATAAATTAATTTAAATTTCTTGGTAAAAACAAGTATTTGGTCATCTACAAACAAGAAAGATTTCTGGCTCTCACGGACCTGTAACTTCTTCTTTAAAAGCTCCTCTGTCCTCCACTTGTTACCTGTATTAATGGCATCCGTTTGAACTCGTTATCAGTATAAAAGACACACTCCAAACTCCACTATGGCCAAGTCCAAAGAGCTGTCAAAGGACACCAGAAACAAACTTGTAGACCTGCACCAGGCTGGGAAGACTGATTCTGCAATAGGAAAGCAGCTTGGTGTAAAGAAATCAACTGTGGGAGCAATTATTAGAAAATGGAAGACATACAAGAGCACTGATAATTTCCCTCGATCTGGGGCTCCAAGCAAGATCTCACCCCGTGGGGTCAAAATGATCACAAAAACTGTAAGCAAAAATCCCAGAATCACACAGGGGGACCTAGTAAATGACCTGGAGAGAGCTGGGACCAAAGTAAGAAAGGCTACCATCAGTAACACACTGTGCCACCAGGGACTCAAATCCTGCTGTGCCAGACATGTCCCCCTTCTTAAGCCAGTAAATGTCCAGGCCCGTCTGAAGTTTGCTAGAGAGCATTTGGATAATCCAGAAGAGGATTGAGAGAATGTCATATGGTCAGATGAAACCAAAATATAACCTTTTGGTAAAAACTAAATTTTTTGTGTTTGGAGAAGAAAGAATGCTGAGTTGCATCCAAAGAACACCATACCTTCTGTGGAGCATGGAGGCGAAAACATCAAGCTTTGGGGCTGTTTTTCTGCAAAGGGACCAGGACGACTGATACGTGTAAAGGAAAGAATGAATGGGGCCATGTATCGTGAAATTTTGGGTGAAAACCTCCTTCCATCAGCGAGGGCATTGAAGATGAAACATGGCTGGATCTTTGAGCATGACAATGATCCCAAACACACCGCCCGGGCAACGAATGAGTGGCTTCATATGGGCCAAAATAGTGTGTGAAAACCTTGTGAAGACTTACAGAAAATGTCTGACCTCTGTCATTGCCAACAAAGGGTATATAAAAAAGGATTGAGATGAAATTTTGTTATTGACCAAATACGTATTTGACCATAATTTGCAAATACTGTAAATTCTTAAAAAAAAAAAAAACTACTTTTCTGGATTTTTTTTCTTATTTTGTCTCTCATAGTTGAGGTATACCTATGATGAAAATTATAGGCCTCTTTCATCTTTTTAAGAGGGAGAACTTACACAATTGGTGGCTGACTAAATCCTTATCCGCCCCACTGTAGGTGCAATGCATTTGCTAATAAACCTAGTCACTGATGCCATGCACTCATCCAAGTCAGCGAAGTTGCCACTGCTTAAGTCTTGCCAGTATGCTTAAACTGTCCTGACGCATAGTGATGGCTCCTGTTGACCAGATTTTCACCTGATTCCGAGCCAGTTTTGAGCAACTGATGAGAATCTGGTACATAATGGGGATGTAAAAGAATGTCATACAAGGCGAAACCCCTACTCCAATGCCACTGTTAGAAAAAAAGTCTGACACAAGATTACAGGTGATCACCAGCCTTTTGAATGAGTGTTCTTTTGTTGGATTCAACAAAAATTAACCTGTTTGGCCATAATGATTAACTTTGTGCCTGTAGTTTAAGCTCTTACAAAAGAAACTGTCACTGAATTTTTATATCAAATCATAACATGTATCTTTAAGCTGTGCACACGTTCTTGGTTGTGCCATATCCATTGTGCCACTTGCAAAAAAACTAACAAAAAAACAAAAAAACAGGCGCATGTAAAAGCAAGTGAGAGCAAAGCAGTGTGGATACTGGGCTTACTCTAGGTGTAGAGTTTAGGGACTGTGTATAAATTCCTATACTAATAAAAAAAATCCAATAAGGGTGAGAATAAATGCTTTTAGATTTATTAAATTTTTGTATTAAAAAAGAGTTTACTAACAGCCTAGTCACAATTACTGAATTTTATATGAATTGGTAAATGAGTAGTGTATTTTAATAGTTAGGATATTTTTGGTTCTCAACGCTGGTTCTGCACATTTTAGTGTTTTCCCCTCAATTCAAAAAAGGTACTTAATTAGCTAAAATGATTTTTATCAGTTGTACTTGGAGCTGAGATAACCCTGGTCCCCACCTTAAAATTTTTGTGTTAACGAGTAACACGTTACACACCCATGATAAAAAAAATTGCAGGGTTTTGTGATGTACAAAAAAAATGAAATAAATCATGTCAGATTATTAATTCGTCTTCTATACTGCTTAACTAGTATACAGGGTCACAGAGGCCGGGAGCCTATTCCAGGAGACTTAGGGCATTAGGCAGGGTACCAGTGGGGTGCCAGTCCATCGCCGGGCACACACACACACACACACACACACACACACATGCTCATTCACACCCTATGGGAAATTTGGGAACGCCAATCAGCGAGAGGAAACTTGAGTAACCGGAGAAAACCCACCAATCACAGGGACCTCCATGCACACAGACCCGAGGCTGGAACTGAACCCGGACTTTGAAAGTGCATAGCATCACTATTAATCACTAAGTAACCAATTCTGCCTTGTTTCAGAAATTGAATTATTATATCTTACATTGTGTTGTCAGTGTAAGTCGAAAACTCAATTTTATATTTATTAAAGTTTTTTCATATAAGATTGTCATTAATTATCAGGATAAATTTTCTAGTAAACAGTTTGTATTGCAATTGAAGAGAGTGACATAGAAGTAAATGACTCAGTTGGGTTTTCGCTTGCTAGCTACTAGTTAGGTAGATAGATAGATCGATCCATCTATTCTTCTAGGAACCTACATAGTCCAACTAGGGACCGTGATAATTGCATTTATCCCCATTTTTATGACTATGTAGGACCTCCAGTCAACATTTACACACTATGGGCATTTTGTGAACGTCTTTGGACTGTGTCAAAACCGTATGCACTCAGAGGCAGGAATTGAACCAGGACCCTGGAGGTGCAAGGTGACAGTGGTCACTGTATATATATATATATATATATATATATATATATATATATATATATATATATATATATATGAAAGAATAAGAATAAGTTGAAGAAGAATATTAAGGCAAGGTTAAAATAAAATAAATTACAATTAGAAAATGGTAAAGTGAATATAATACTGTATAAACTTAGGGTACAATGTGGGTAAAACTGCACATTAGGGTGCATTATTAAGGTAAAAACGTTGTAAAATAATAAGAATATATGGTTTCTATGTGCATAATGATTGTATATAAGGGTGGGAACTGTAACCATTGTGGTATTGTGGTAAGTGTACATAATGATTTTATAGACTCTGTAGGACACAACTGAGCTTTTTAAATTACATTCATGTAAAATTTAATCTACCTTGTTAGCCATACAGTTGCAGGGGTTAGCGGATTTTTTTCCCGCATTGTAATTTACACTCGGTCCCTAACCGCTGATAATGACGCGAGATTCAGTGGGCGTGGTCACTGGATTCTGGTTTGTTCCGTGTGGAAACTTTGCCGGTCCGGGTGCAAAGTTTGAACTCCGTCTGCAAAACGCCGCTCGGTGATTTTTTCCGTTCTGTCACGATTTGCGCACGAATGAGGTTTGTCACACGGACCATGTTGGTTTTCACCCATTATTAGGTAGAATCACCTAACTGAGCACGGAGTCTCGTTTGACTGGGGGTGAAACAGCTAGTGCCGCTTAGCATTGTTTTGTTTCTATGTTGCGTTAGCTGTGAGTGTTTTCTAGCTGAGTAGGTCTCGCGCGCGGAGGAAACCATGGCTTGTGAACCGAACCGCGCCCGTTTGCTCTGCATGCTCTCGCTAACGTTCGGGTTTTTCGTGGTCGAGGTGGTGGTGAGCCGGCTCACGGCGTCGCTCGCGATGCTTTCGGACTCATTTCACATGCTGTCGGACGTGATGGCGCTGATCGTGGCGCTGGTGGCGGTGCGTTTCGCCGAGCGCACCCAGTCCACCAACAAGAACACGTTCGGCTGGATCCGCGCCGAGGTGATGGGCGCCCTGGTCAACGCCGTGTTCCTCACCGCGCTCTGCTTCACCATTGTGCTCGAGGCCATCGAGCGCTTCACCGAGCCGCACGAGATCGAGAACCCGCTCGTGGTGATTGCGGTCGGGGCCGCGGGGCTCATCGTCAACCTGCTCGGGCTGTGTCTCTTCCACGGGCACGCTCACTCGCACAGCCACGGCAAGAAGAAGCACGCCAGGGCGAACGCGAGCAAGAGCGACGCGCTCACTGACTGCGGATCCGCCGGAGAGGAGACCAACAACCTGGTCGGAGGTCCGGGGAGGAACAGCCCGAACGGCGTGAACACTGACACCAGGGGAGCAGCCGGTGAGAGTGGCCTTATAGTCCACCACCTCTGTTACTTTTTATTCATTAGCTTCTTAATTCTTGATCTGCGTACTGTTTAAAAAACCCAGTTGTTTTAAATCAGAGTAATTCAAACCAGATGATTTTTACAGGTCATCTCCGTAATACCTGCGCAGGTGTGATGGGAGCCGGAAGTGAAGGGGGTTACTGTTGAAGTAACCAGAGCGCGGTTGCTAAGCAACCGGGGTACATGGACTTTTGCTAGCTAATGACTTTCGCTAATCATTTAGCTGACTGGCCTTTAAGTCGTTTAAGTCGTACTAACAGTAATCAAGAAGAAAAAACATCCTCATGTCCCTCAGTGCGAAAATAATTTTATTTAACAGGCTCTTTAATCTCTATGTCTCTTTAATATGTTCATGAACCCCATGTTACAAATATCAGCAGTATTCAAAAGAAACGTTAAAACAAATATCTCAAAATTAGGCTCCATACAGGTTATAAAAAAATCTAGTTGGCAAGGATTTAACTATCATGAAACTAAAAAGGTTTTCTGTGTGTTAATAAAGAAAAAACACTAACCATGTGACCTAAAACAAAGATGGCCTCATTTAAAGTTGCACAAGTTTTTCATCAGGCGGCAACTCTAGGGTCGAGGGTTCGATTCTCGCCTCAGGTCTGTGCGCGTGGAGTTTGCATGTTCTCCTTGTGCTTGGTGGGTTTCCTCCCACATTCCAAAAACATGCAGATTGCGCTAACTGGTGTTCACAAATTGCATGTAGTATGTGAATGAGTGTGTTGTGTGTGTGTGTGTGTGTGAGTGTATGTTTGGCACCCAGTCCATGAGCCCTAAGTTTTCTGGGACAGGCTCCAGGCTTCCTGCGACACCGTATAGGATAAGTGGTATATAAGATGATTGTATTAACTTTCTCATCTCTTGTGCAATCCTAAAGAGAATGACGTTAACCGAAATGATATAAAAGCCCAGTAGGAATCAGACACATTTAAGATGTAATATAATTATAAGTGATAAATAACTATGTACAACATAAATTTTAATGCAAGCATCCTTTTAAAAACCTATATAAGAATGATTAGGCATAATGATGTACTAGACTAGTCACCATTTTAATTGTTTTCCGAAGTGTTCTTTACTTTCAATACCAAAATCAATCCAAACATCATAGCTGACTAAGCACGTTTTAACCATAAAACTTTGGCCACAAATGAACTAAATAACACACAGAATTGTCTAATAAAAAGTTTTTACACAACACCTAAATAACAGTCAGTTTGTGTTTAAAGTTTTCCACTTGTAGTGTGCCGAGAGTGAATATTCAAAAAGGTGAAAAAAAGAAGACGTGAACTATGACTTCACTATCTGTGTGTTGTGAAATCATGGGAAAAGAAAAGAAAGAAAAAACATGTAAAACCAGAGCACAATGCCTGACAGCCAAGCTAACTGCTGATTACGAGACTTAGCATGATTGACAAATGAGAAAATTAGGTCATGACTGCATTCCTGTTATTCATAGATTTGGTCGTGGTTTAGCTATTAAAGTTTAAAGTAAATCAAATAAGCTTAAGTGAGCAATCACTCATGCTAATTGTAAAAATAAAAAATTAAATACACTTTAAAAAGTGTGGATTCGAATTTTCCAACACTGTAACAAAGAAATAGTCAAACATTCTGGTTTCACACGAGCCCATTTTCAGACCCACTGTTTAATACTGTTTTAGATTTAATGATATAAACCTCAGGCTTCCACACAATATAATGGTACGTTTGATAGCTGGTGCCACTAAATCTGCTGATAAGATTTGATTAAGTTTAGTAGCGTCCGATCGATTTATGATCAACTTGTGATCAGGGGAGGGTTATGTTTAATTTGGGAATGCTAACATTTAAAAAAGAAGGATTTTTGAGACTCAGAGTTGTGTGCCTAGTATCCCACATGTTTCAAATATGACTTTTCACACAATAGTTGTTGTTTTTTAATAATAATTGATTTACTATTAAATTAATTCTAAATTATAATAATTTTTAAGTAAAGACAGTGAGAATCTTTATTTCTCTATAAAATCCCCAGCTACACAAATGTACCTATTTATCGTTTCACTAGTGCTTGGATAGAATCAAGGTAGAACGTTTCTCCTTAAACGTGGAAATGGCTTGGAGCAAGGTTAGGACTGTACGGGGGAGGTGGCAATATCTCCCAGACGAGTTCCTGTAATGTGCAAGTGGCGTTGGTGAATGATTGTGTGTACAGTTCCCACAGACAGACGTGTGTCTTCCACAAGTGTCAGTTTTCAAGGATCAGGCGTTCGACTCGCTGAATGTTCACAGGAATGACTGCAGTGGGCTCTGAGCCACCTCAGCCATGATTGTCATTTATGGATGTATAGCCTTCTTTAAAACGTTTGCACCATTCAGATGTTTTACCATGACTAAGAGTCTTATCACCATACTGTGCTTGACTTTTTGTCAGACTTTCAGTCGTTTTTTACACTCTTATTCATGAGAAATTCACTGAGAAAAGTCCTGGTTTGATTTGAACGCCCCTCGTCATTAATGCTGTTTGGCTCATGAAGTTGTTAGTGATAAGGGATAACAGTTTTAATACTATAATGTGCTCTGAAGATTCACATTTTAACTCCGTCCCAAAAGGAGCATGGTATAATCCTAAGCACATAATGTCGTTCGGTAAAGTCAGTGTTAATTCTGTAACTTGAATATGAAAATAATCGGTTTTCGAGCTGTGTTAAACACTACTGAACTGCTGCGAGAACGAAATGATCTTGCGTCAAATTCGCCTGTTAAAATCACACAGTGCTAGGACACTGAGTCATGCTGCGACACATTTACACCATAACTGCAAGCACAAGAAGTAGAATCATCACACACACACCGACCAAGTCCGTTAACCCCTTCAGGGAACACTCTTATTAAAACAACCATCACATGATTCATTTTGGAGCATAAAGGAGAAGGTTTTCTGGATAGTCAGTCAAGCTTTACCCTACTGATAGTCACATGGAAGATTTTTAAAGTGACACATGACCATTAAATTTCCATTATTATTTTTACCTATAATAAGATTAAAGGAACAAAAGTAATTAACATTTTAATTGTAACTAAACAAAGCAACCATAATGTAAAACACTATTAGTTGTTTGTCTTCCTTGTTGCACCATTGTTGAGGCAGCAGGTTTACCATGTAAACACTTTCATGTCAAAGTAACCACGTGTTTACCCATCAAATACCTTTGCAACAAATCTGTTTTTGGTAATACTTTATCTACTTTTTTTTTTTTACATGCCTTTGTAATAATAATTTTTTTTACATCAGTAACAAAAGACTAAAATGAACTAGTTCTAATGTCCACTGCTTTAGTCACAAGTATTTATTTGTTTTATTTTCTGCTCTGTGGTTGCTCGTTTTGTGGTTATACGTTTGGGACGTGTAGGTGCGTATGAGGCATCTGATTTCAGTTTCGTCTATTGTAATTGTGCAGACGTAGCAGAATAGTAAATACAAGATTAATGAAATCCAGTAACTAAGCAATAAACAGGCAGATTGTTGGGTTTTAATCTGCTATGAGATATTTTCAAAGGAGGTTTAAATGAGTGTGTGAATAACAGGAATTTAGGTGCTTTCCTACAGTACGTGCATGAAGTGGAACAAGTGAAACTTTCAAGCCTCCTGGTCATTTTCGGTAACTTGAAAGATGATTGTAACAATCACAGCTGTGCTTACATCAAAGATAATAATCAGCTGTCGATTCCACTGAATGGTCATTTCAACTTAAGTGCCTCTGTTTGTTCAGCATGCTTTACAAAACATTACTTGTGAATGTGTGTGTGTGTATTTGTGTGATTGGCATCTCCTCCTGCTTGTATTAACACCTCACACCCAGGGTTCCCGGAGTAGGCTTTGGCTCTACCCTGACCCAGATGATTACTGAAAATGAAATGGATAAATATTTCTTTCAAATTTCCCATATCTCAAACTGCACCAATGTAGCACGCTAGTCACAACCATGTCCTCAGAACTAAACTGTTTTCTCCTATAAGCAATACGTATATTTATTGTCCTTACATTAGCTACGTTTTTGTGGCAGATCTTTGACAGCGCATCTGTGTGCAGATTTACTGCTCATTTGTACTGCCCTAGCTTAACTCCTGACTATTATGTAGTACAACTGCATTTTAGCACAACACTGTCATCAAAGTAGGGCCGCTGATAATTACTTTTGTTGGAAATAGTTAGTTGTTCTTGTTCTTTATAACAAATCTGGACTTTATGTACAACATCAGTGGTGAGTTTTTTTTATTTTTTTATTTTTAAAATATTTTTTAAATCTCCACCAGAAAAGGAAAAGTAATCTTACGTTCTTTAGGAATTATTCTTATTCTCTAACTTTTGTAATTCCAAATATACATACCTTTAAATTTAAATCTAAAAGTCTGATATTCTTTAGATTTAGCTTGAATGTATGGTATATGCTCACTCTCCACTTCAGTAGAAACCATCTATTGACTCTTACGCTCTCTAGGAATTTAATTTAGAAACTTTTACATTTAAAAGTTTATAAGAGAAAACAGTAATTTTAGTTTTTTATTGAATTATCTAATCAGCAAATCAATGTTATGGTGAGATATGCATTTGCGTCTTTTTTCGTTTCTGCGTTGCAGTAAGTTTAGTAAAAGTAACTGTTGTTCAACTCTGCTCACAAGATCTGCACTTTAAAAAAATCAGGATGTTCAAAGGTCAAACCAACAACCTTGCCATGACCTTGATCTGTATCTTCATGATTTTATACATCATGCTGCCACATCATTGACTGAGTGTATAACTGCATAAATGTGTGAATGCACTGATGTGTGTATACTGTATTTATAAAATCTCTGTGGACTAAAAAATTAAAATTCTGCTGAATGATATGTCCAATAGAAACAACAATAACATAAAGGACATTTTATAAATAAAAGTAAATAAAGGACAAATCATTTTTAATTTAAAACAGGCATTATACGTTGGAAGAAAAAAATGCTGTTTAAATCTAGCTGCTACCGAACGGACATTTGATCGTTTGCTTGAACAGCTGTGGACATCGATTGTGGTCACCTCGAATAACTGTGTGCAGACAAATGTATGCAGGAAAAATGCCAAGCCCGTGGGACTTGCTCTAAAGCCTCTCATGCTCACAGGTGAATCTATTCTCTGGGGTGTTTCAGCATGAGCTCTGAAACCCGAGCTCTTAATCCTAACCCACGTTCTTGGAAAAGCGCTTTCTTGTGTAACGCAATAATAAACTGAGTTGAGAGTAGGTGTTTGAAGTTCATCACTGCTGTCAGCAAACCTGCAGAGTTGATAACTGTTATCATAATGTAGGCTTTCTATCAATAGCGTTCAAACAACACATGAGAGATGATCAGAAACATGTGTTAGGGTAGAATATGTTGTAATACGCTTCATCCATGCAACACAGTTGTAATTCTCGTTTGCTTTATATTAAGAATAGGGGTGGAACAATCGCTAAGCACCAGGTGCCAGGAGAAGCAGATTACATATTTCAGCTTATCAGGTTTTACATATCGTTTTATATCACCTTTTTATTTAAGCAGGTGTAATGTGCTGTTGATATAACTGTCACCGGCATTTTTACCTCATTCTACCATCTAACAACCTGAGGCGAAGCTTTCAGTGGTAAAGGGTGCCTCAGTGCTACAGATGCACTAATCCTTTTTTAAATCCTGCCTCCTACAATGTCTAGCTGTTGGTAGGAACTGTTTTTATTAGGAATGTTAATTACTTTGAAAAAGTGCTGGAAACACCTGCATTTTAAAACTCCACATTTTCACACATGTTCTGAGGTGAGTCTGATTATTAGGCAAAAATTGAACCAATACTCACAAAGCAGAAATGACAGATGAGCCATGAGACATAAAAAAAACTGGAATAAATGTACATTTCCTCAGGTTTATATTAATATCTTGTTTTGTCTTTATCGTCCCATCTGAAGATAAACAGCATTTAGAAATTGCCCCCAACAGTGCGTGTTGGGGATAATTTCTAAATCGTACAAGGTTTCCAGGTAATACTTATCCTGTGCAAATATGTCATAATTCTCTGTTTTTGTTAAAATTTAGAACTGTAAAAACATTTACTTTCACAGCTTTTTATTAACTGAGGTATGCAACACCTTAATAAAATAGGCACACTGTCTTATTAAAAGACATACACAACATCTCTTGTCCTAGAGTTACTTTAAAACTATATATATATATATATATATATATATATATATATATATATATATATATATATATATATATATATATATAATTATTTTTTTCTCCTTGTCCTTTCCTGCACTGAACGGCTGCTAGATATCTAGTGAGTGAAACAGATGAGCTGGTGGTTATCATATAGAGCTGAGTTTTAACCAGAGATAAGAGACTTCTGGCCTAGCTAGCACGACACAGTCAGTCCACATTTTAAGCAAATGTACTTAGCAAACATAGACCAGGTTACATAACCTGTGCTTTTTTTTTTTATTATTTCTTTTTAGTATTGTTAAATATTATGCGAGCACATTGGGACATGTTGTTACCTGGTGTGCTTGTTTATATTAATAGATTATATAAAAGATTAATAACCTATCTATTAATAATAATAATTAATTCATTAATAATTAATATACAATATATTAATAATATATTAATAAATGATGATAATTTATAATCTGTCCATCTCATATTCCAAACATTTACCTCTGCATGCATTTTACTTGTAACCAGGTCACGTGGAAGCATCAAGCGCCGTTTTGTTTGAATGTAGCAGTGCGATCACAGGCTGATAATCTGTTCGTGACATTCCAGGCAGTTAATAGATAATTAACAGTAACTGAGCTCAAACGCCCTAAGATACAAAGAAACACATGTTTGAATGTGATATTGTCGCACTGTGCACCTTAGCAGCTACATTTTGGACTTGTATGTAATTTTCAAACATTCTTTGCATTCTTCGTTCTTTGCAACTGTTTTTAAAGAAGTTTGCACTACAAATAGAAATTAATAAGTTTATATGTTCACAGGAATGCATTTGTCTTGTTTATGAATCCATTTAACTTCTAATATTAGTCAAAAATGCAAGCTTTATCCAGGAATTTTGTATTTTTTTGGTTTTTGTTCCCGTTTACTATTTGATTTAAAAGGTTATGGTTAGGTTTTAAATTACATCATATTTCCAGAAACTAAAGGATCATAACATGGTTATTATCTTGTTTGCTCTACATGTTTCCTTCAGCTGCTGCTTTAAAGCTTAAATATATTTAATTTTGGTCACAAACCCCCTTACTCCTCTGTTTTGTTTTTTTTGTTTGTTTTGTATTACACTGATGATCTGTTTGCAGTCTCCTCTGTAGTTTTTCATTAAAATGTTTGGCTGGGCCATATTTCTTTTACTGGTTTGTTCTAATTAACTGTGGTGAAGCATTTATCACACTTTATATTTCCATGTAAACTTGCGCACACACACTGCGGACTCTCTCTCTCTCTTTCTCTCTCTCCCTCTATCTATCTATATATCTATATATATATATATATATATATACACACACACTTTTGCATATTTTTAATATTCTGTCTTGATTTTATGGTGATATATATCCCTATTGTATATACCTATTCTTTTGTGTACCCATATTTATTTATTTATTTTTACTATTTTTATTCTAATTTTATGCTTATTTTCTACTTTTTTAGTGGCATTCATTAGGGGGACAGCAAAGAAAGAATTTTATTGTACAGGGGGAAACATGTTTCTTTACTGTTCATACGACAAGTAAACTCGAAACGAGAAACATGTTAATATTAGTCACATGGTTTGTGAGTATGTGGTAGTATTGGGATAAAATTGTATTCAGAAGTTTTGTAATCGTTTCACTGAATTAAAATTAACTCACAAGGCGTTGCTTAAATGTTAACTATTCTCGTGTTCCATTAAGGTGATCTTATTTTATTCATAATTTGTTGAAAGATTTTTTTTTGTTGTGTAAATGACTAATACTGCTTAATTCGTTAACCTGTTAGAGATATTATTCATTTTGATCTTGAAGCACTTACCTGTTTAATGTTTGACTTGTGCTTTGTCTAACTGTGTTTTTTCTTTTTTGTGTGTGTGTTGATGTGTCAGAGCTATTGGCTGTGCAGCTGAACGGTGAGCTGGATCACGATCACGATCACGACCTTGAGCACGAGCATGATTCATCCTCCCAGCTGAACATGCGTGGTGTTTTCCTCCATGTTATGGGTGATGCGCTCGGCTCCGTCATTGTCGTGGTCAACGCCATCATCTTCAACTTCGTGTGGCGTCCGTGTGAACCTGGCGTTCCCTGCTTCAACCCGTGCAGTGTTGACGCACACTGCAGTGACCACAAGCACCAAAACCAGACGATTGTGCCCATCGGTGAGGCAGAGCACGGCAACGGAAACTCCACAATTTACACAGCCGGACCCTGCTGGGTGCTATACCTGGACCCGACCCTGTGTCTCATCATGGTCTGCATCCTTCTGTACACGACGTACCCACTCCTGAAGGAGTCTGCGCTCATCCTGCTGCAGACTGTACCCAAGCAGATCGACGTAAGCCTCCTGAGTGCTCGTCTTCGCCAGATCGACGGCGTCCTGGCTGTGCACGAGCTCCACATCTGGCAGCTCGCTGGGAGTCGCATCATCGCCACGGCACACATCAAATGCAGAGACCCTGCATCCTATATGAGTGTGGCCAAGCGCCTCAAGGCCTTCTTCCACGATGAAGGCATCCACGCTACCACCATCCAGCCCGAGTTCGTCATGGTGAGCTCCGAGTCGCACGCCTCGCTCTGTGAACTCTCCTGCCGCACGCAATGCGCCGCTAAACTCTGCTGTCAAAACGCCAAAGCCCCCGATAATAAAAACACGAGTACGGAGAGCTGCAGTGAAGCCGAACCCACCGTCTCCACTACTCTGGAGGTCATCAGCGAGTCTCTGGAAAGCGAGCCTAGAGTTCAAGTGGCTCCAAAGGAAGTCTCCAGAGAGGTGGAGTCATCTTTATAAAAAAGAACGAGTATAAAGAATTAAGTAAAAAACAAACAAACAGACAAAAAGACACCAGAAACCATACATGTATCGAAAAATTAAAAACCTGCAAACTTGATGAATTAGAAAATCAGAGCCGTGTGAGACAACGAGGGATGTGATGATCCGATACTGAGTGCCAGGATCAGGACGCTGAGTCACATTAGATCTGTTGCTGCATCAAGTGACATTAACCAGTCATGCATGTAAAGACATAGGACACAATAGTTTTTGCACACACTTCTGATCAGAAGTTACCTTAAGGACAGCTAGCTCACTGTGAAGACTCGTATTACTCGCCAGCCGACTGCGAAACCACGAGCAACGGCCGTTATTTCTATCCCACATCATAGTAACTTAAAAGGGAATAATGGCAAATGGTGCGTTCGCCCTCACCCTCACAGCTCCCCCACACACACCCACACACACACACATCCTTCTGCGGTTAGTCAACTGAACTGATAATGGCAGTGATGTGGAGATAATGGTTGGTTCTAATGGGTCTCACGATTTGTGCTTTTGACACGAGAACACTCAGAGCGGCAAAAAGGTGCAACAACACTGTTGCTAGGAGAAACAATCATTGGACAAGGCTTAACTCACTCACTCACTCACTCACTCATCTTCTATACCGCTTTATCCTGTATTCAGGGTCACAGGGACCTGGAGCCTATTCCAGGAGGCGGGGTACACCCTGGACAGGGTGCCAATCCATCACAGGGCACACACACATAGGCACACTCACACACGCTTTTACACACTACGGGAACGCCAATTAGCCTAACCTGCATGTCTTTGCACTGTGTGAGGAAATGGGAGGACCCGGAGGAAACCCACCAAGCACGGGGAGAACATGCAAACATCCATGCACACAGCGACGGGAATCGAACCCGGACCCTGGAGGTGCAAGGCGACTGTGCTAACCACAATACCACCGTGCCGCCCACAAGGCTTCATATTATAATTTATTCATTCATGTGTTTGTGTCTACAATAACCTTTTTACCATTGGTCAGGGATGCAATGGATCCCGAAGATGAGACGAGGACTGTCTCTTAATTAGGACTTTAGGCGTGAAGGGAATCAATTGAAAAAAAGATTGGGGTCCAAATACATTTGATATGATTCTTTCACACACACACACACACACACACACACACACATACACACACACCTCTGAACCTTGAGCAATCCCTGCCTGATGGCTGGCTGACCTCAGACCAGGCCTGCTGCTGCATGTGTGCGTTGCGAGCACCGTGTTTGTACGTCGTCTAAGTCTAAGCATGTGTGTTTGCGTGTGTCTATGCAAAATGCTTCTCGCGTCTGAGAATCTGCTGTGTCGTCGTTACCTTGTGGATCTAGTGAAACACACGCATGCAAAATCCAGCTGCTGGATCAAGTTTAAGGACTTCTTGCAAATTAATATTATTATTATTATTATGATGATGATGATAAATCCATACTCTTTACCCCTTCTGGATATATTCATAAGCAATTTATCTCATAAACAAATAATAATTTATGTGTTTTAATTTATTAGTAATGATTTTGTTTTCAGAGTCTTTTTATAATATTTAGATTTGGTAATGAGTCAATCAAGGACGTGAGCCTCTTTTTAAAAAGAAACTGTGCTGTACGGCTGATTATTTTTACTAGTATTTTAAAACTGTGCTGCTGAGATCGTTAGATTTCTGACAGACAAACACAGTTTTAGCAAGCCTTTAATGCTGAAGACTTTTGTTTCCTCATTCATGGGAAATGCTGATGCTTCACGAGTCCTGGTGTCTTTGTCACATGAGTGTGACTCACACGCCCGTGTTAAAGCGTCATCAGTAGTGTTGAACAATGCTGGAGGGGTCGGAACCATGCTTAGGCACGCGTCGATCAGGTTTCATTAAAAACATTCGTTCCTACGGGTCTTGCATTAGCAAACGTCGATAGTTTAAATAGGAGTGACACTATAGCTGTTTGTTTGAAACTGGTTTAAAGCCGCCATCATCGACTTCCCCCTTGGCTGAATCCCTGCCTGCGTCTCAAGTGCTGTTGCATCAGTCTGCAAAAGCTGAAGTGAAATTTAAGAGAGTCCGCATCGCTGGAGTCGAGTCATCGTCACCTTTTTGTGTGCAATTTTCTGCTGATGAATAAAAAGCTGGGGTAACAATACGCTTAATACTTTAAAACTAAACATTAGGTTTTCAGATTCAGGTTTTACAAGGCTGTGTCGTCCATGACACGCATGTTAGGAAGTTAACAAGTGGGAGATTACCAAGGACATTGCTTCATCGCTTTTAGTATCCCTTTTGAACCTGCTACCAGACTCTGAGGCCGGCACTCTGAGGGAGTTCGTGCCGTAGTTAAAATAATGCTTATTAGAAATGCTGCATTCCATTCCATTCCATTGTAAGTGCCTCTAAAGTTTATCTCAGTCTGAACTAACTGTGTGTCTTAAGTCAACCTACAACCTGTTTCATCTAGCATGCAGCGTTTTGTCCATCTAAGTAGAAAACTCCAAGTTAAACCGCACAGGACAGCGTAGACTCCTGCCTGATTCGACTGACAACTAAAAAAAACATTATTTATTCATATTCAAGCACGACACGTTGGAGCTGTATCTCATATCTGAAATAATAGCTATGCATCATTTTAAAATTGACATTTCAAATGAATATGACGAAGACGCATAGCTTATGGACACTGAAAACACACTCACCCACACCAGTGTGATTTTATTTCTTATAAAATGGTATTACACAGGGGGAAAAAAAAAACATGATTGGCTGGTTGTTATGGGGAAATAATCGGTGCAGTGCAACATGGCGAAAGGCATGAAGGCGCTACGGTTTCCACCCTTGAATGGTTTCCTCTCATGCTAAACAGCAAAAGCGATTTATTCTTCTCGTGCAGCAGCAACTTGCCATTGAACACAACGCTCCATGCTTTTTAACCGCCATCACTCTGTCTTGAAGACGTTCCTCGGGTAGCAAATGCAGTGTAAATGACTGTTACAAAGTACTGACACTGGAGACTCCTTTTATAAATGTTCTAGAAAGGACCTACTCATATCAATGAGTATACATTCTTCTTTGCTAAAAACAAACATAAACGATAATCTTTAAAAATCTTTTTATTAGTCTACTATTAGATTTTGTGAAGTGAGTAAATACTACTGTTAATACCAAACTTCTTAATGCAATAACGCATTAATATAAACATAATATTTAAAATAATGTGGAATTACCGTCTGCGCTGCTGTTTTCAATTAGCTTAGAGCATTTAACGGCACTGTAGTATTAATCCTAATAGAAAAAATAATAAACATGTACCAAAATGTATACGCGGAGACTTTAGAACATCAGTGTGACTGTGAGACACAATATTAGACTAAAGTATAAAGCACTGGCCTGGATGTACTGTAAATGTGACTAGCTTGGTGTGGTGTGCTTGTTAAAGTCCACTCCTTATTACACACTCCTCTCCTTCTGCTGTAAATGCAAAGTCCTGTGATGGTGTTTAGGGAAAATCTGAAAAACTAGAAGGTATGCAGAATAAGATTTTTTTTATCTTAAGATATTTCAGTGATGCTGAGCTCTGTACACAGGGCAGTAAAGCATGGTCACGATTTTATTCCGAAGGACGCATTTATTTTTAAGCTTGATGCTTAGTCACAATAATGTATGTCATTTCATCTCATCAGTTTAAACGTGCAAACCAGAGTTCATATTTGTTTTGGATTTTCTGCCTGTCCTCATGCTGTGATGCTTGAGCTGGTCTTAAGCAGTACAAAGTCCTCAACAGTTTCCTTTTATGTACTATATAATAGAATTATACAAGTAGTACTTGAATGTACACATTTTGTTTGGCTTAACGTCATGCGAACCTGCACGCCTACAGCACACCCATTCCCTTGTTTATGTGAAATGCTCACCTCAAAGGGCTTTTTTAGTAGGGTTAGTATCTCAGACAGACCTGTTTATACGATTTCTGCCACCGTAAGCCAGTTACACCTGGCAGTTTCGTGCATCTTGTATCAGGATTGCTCTTTATCACATCTAATTCGGATAAAACTATACATTGGACAAGTTTAACAATCATGGAGCATGTGCAAAGCCTTTTTCTCACACCACCCGAAATAGTTTAAGCACCGTAAACATGGTGTTTTTCTTTCTTTCTTTTTTTTTATGGGAAACATTCCATAAAACTCACCATTTCATCCAGTGATTTCTTTCGATGCTTTTGATGCATGAAACAACCAAGTGTAAACAGGGTGTGTTATTATTAAATGTTTAACATGATGCTAATTTAAAGACAGAATCATTTCGTCTAAGTGCGTAGGTATCATGCTGTATTTCCCTTATACACAGAGGGGCCCAAAAATGTACACACACTTCAACAGTTGTCATCTATGCCCGTTTTTAAAACCTGAATTGAAGTATGGAAACAATGTGTAGTATTATGTTTCCTCTAAAGACGCCAGTAGTCGCACCATTGTTGATGTCATCATGTGACCGTTATATAAGAGAGGCATATATATTTCTATGTTGTAGTGTGTATACATTTTTTTGGGCCCTTCTGTATAGCATGGCACTATGTTTAGGTGGAAAATGTTCCTTCTTATTATTAATTTAGACCTGCTCTTGTTATGTTATTACATTTCTATTTTGTGATGTTTTGAAGCGAGTGACATGCAGTACACATGATGCTAAATAGGAGACGATACACTCCCCTTCTCAGCTGCATTATCTTTGTACCCAACTAAAGAAGTAAACTTCAAACATAACATGTGTTTTTGCTTCAGAATACATTTTAGATTCAGGTCTATATTGTACAAATTTATTTTGTGTTTTTTTCCCCCAAAAATTGTTTTTTAAAGCAGAATTTTAGAATGTCAAAAGAAATGACCAGTTTTCCATTTTTTTATTTTATGGACACATGGGAACATTAAGGTTTTGTTTGGATAACATTGTTGGTAAATTATTAGAAAATGACAGAAATGACTGCAGTGTCAACATTTATACATCACATTAAGATATTTATCAGGCACAATTTCTTACTAACCCAAATGCTGTTTTTCTGGGTTGGTGTGTGAGGCTGTGTGTGTTCATGGAATCAGGATAAATAGGAACTGCCTTTTCTAAGAAGGGCACATGATGTTCTTTCAAATTTGCCCAAAATGAGTTCATGTCCGAGACGGTGCCAAATCATGCTACCTGCCCTGCCAGCCTGCTAAGGGCTAGTGAAGGATTTACAAACAAAATTCTCCACATTCTATATTGCAATATGTCTCATAACCAGCAGCTACTGGGACATTAACTCTCCATGATGAATGTGGTTTCCAAAACACTCAGCATGTCCTGCGACCAAACGTTTTTTTATTATTTAACAAATAATCCATTGAGCATTTTATATTCCTGATGAGAACAAATGCAGCACACCGTCAAGTGTGTACTTGAGTTGACTTGTTTTTTTGTTTTTTTTTGAACAGGTACACACTTTTTTCTCATCTCATTCTCTTTCTATATATTGTAGTTGTAAAGATTTTAGGCTAGAACACACCAGCTGAAATGTTTTCTCATATATTCATGTTGGATATACCATATTGTGAATTAAACATGGCTGTTCGGTATTCACTGTCAATCGATTCTTTTCCTTGTGAGTAATAAGCAAATATTTTATGGTTGGAATTGTCAGAATTCTACATGTCTCTAGATAAAAAAAAACTCTGTTTTAGAGTTAGTTGATGGCAGCGTTTCAAACTTGGGCTTCTGAAAATGTGCTCTATTTTAAAGTTTGCAGGTTTTCATAAAAACGTGACGATAGGATTCAAAAGCTAATAAAATGGAAAGGGACTTTCAGTTAAGGTTTTTTTTTTTTTTTTTTTTTTTTTACCAGACAGTTTGACGTTTGAATTTCTACGACTTTCACAGACAATCATTTCCACATATAGGCAAGGTTATTGTTAGTTAATATTTTTTGTTATTATTTTTTTTCATTATTATTGTGTATTTTTATTTATTATTGTGTATTTCTAATATAAAGTTTAACCAATGGAAGTTTTTTGGTAGGAGAAACAAAGCTATAATTAAATGTCATATCTTAAATATATTCTATACACCTTCATAGAAGTCACAAGTTTTACTGATAAAAATGGAGAAATCAAAAAAAAAAAAAATACCCAGAACCCAACAAATTTTAAAAAATAAAATAAAATTTATAATCATCAGAAAAAAACTTCAGTGTCCAAGCCATTATCAAGCGAAAGTTGAAGTACTTTATAATCTTTTAAAATATTATAAATTAATTATATTATAAATGTATTTAAATTAAATTAAAATGAATTATATTATAAATATAATTCTGTTTTAAAGTTATATGTGCTAAGGCTTTGGTCAATCACTGTCCTGCATCAACACTAACCTTTTCCATTAATTAACACTATATAAAGATTCAATAAACCCTGACATGCAATTTCATTTATTGTTTAACTGTAAAAAAAATCTTTTAAAGCACAAAAAGCTTTTTAAAACGGACAAGAGATGACACCGCTAGTACTTTCAAAGAAACGATTCCTGCAACACTTTAACATGGATATTTCTCTTCGACATGGTAAGGAGAACAAAGATTTTTTGACTGGATTAGGGATATTAACATTTTAAAAACTGATTAATTGCCACTTAATCACTAATCCAATCCCATCTCTGTCTATACCATCGTTACCATCTCTACAATTTTGAAAAGCACACTGTCTGATAACTATTTTATGGGTAGGTATTAGACATTTAATAAATAAGAAAAGATTTACTTGCATGCAATCTTGCCATAATTATTTTTTTTATTGTTTAAACTACACCACAGAATTTGAGAGTAAACTGTTCGAGCTAAAATTTTTGCACTGATATTTAAGTTTCAAGTAAAATAAATAATGATTGATAAATATTATCTGCATCACACATGGACAAGTGTTTTTAATTCTTTTCCATCCTTTCCCAAATATTTGCAGTATGATCTTATTTAATACTGCAAGATTTAGAAGCTAGAATAAACCCCTCCTCCACAGTAACGTGATTTTAGTCTTTCCTTTGAAATGCTGACGATGCTGTTTTAGTCCATGTTGTGAAACTGAAAAGTGTGAAGTAAATACAGTTTACAACTGCTAACCCGGTAAACAGGAGCATTATAATACATACTGGAGAGCTGAAATTACACTTGACAATATAGGGAATGATTTCCATAAGTAAGCTTCTTTTATTGTGATATTGTGAAAAAAAGAAACTTCTTTTTTTTTTTATCTGTGAGGAACTAATGGTTGCAGTCACGTTGCAAGTTTTTTTTATGTGTACAGGTTTTTCTTAACCACTGTTCATACCATTGCCATGGTTGGTCTTAAATCTCCGGTCACTGGATGCATTATGCACATTTTACAATATCCTTCAATAAAAGTAAAAAACAAACAAACTTCAAAGTCCTGTAGGTCAGCCTGGATAACTGTTTTATGTTAGTAGTGCACATGAACCTCATGACCAAGTGTAACATAAGATCACTTCAATAACCTCCGAAATTGCTTCAGCTGCAAGATTCTCACTGCCGATGTCATAGAGTTCCTGTTGGTAATAAAAGAGAAATTCAAAGCCAGCAATTTATAATGTGACTCGTGGCTATGAGTTATGTCCTGCTTCAATATTGGTTGCTTCTGGCTTTAAATTGTTAATGCCTCAGATGCTGAACAAATGTGAATAACTAGCTTTTAGAACAGCCTGAAGACCAGTTGCTATTAAAGTATACTATATCTCACTTACTCATCGTCTGTACTGGGGGAATGGGGGGGGATGGGGGGTAGGGGGGGTCACACCTTGGATGGGGTGCCAATACATTAAAGGGTTCAACAAGTCAAAATTCAAATTAGTGCATAATGGGTGTTAAGCGAACGTGCTTTAGAATCATGTGCACTTATACTGCTTCACTATTAAGAACCCTCAACAGGTATGTCTTTTCATGTATTTCTTGTTCTTGAAAAGCCAAAACCTAGAATACTTTACAGTTATAAGAGAAGAATTAAGATGCTTGCCAGGACTGCTGTAAATTTCCAATGCTGATGTTTAATTTCATGCTTTATTTCAGCTTTCATTTCCACTCAGAATAAGACTAATGAATATTCTAAAGTATTATTTAAAAAAAAAACACGTCAAAGCATTTAATGCATACAGTTTGCAAAAACATGAGCTTTTTCTAAATTATTTTTATTGCATTGTATGTTTTTACACTTAGGTCTTGACACTTCATTCCATCTTTGGTAAGTAATTTCGCAAAACTGATTAGGCGTCCTCTTTATTTTTTTCTCTTAGAAATGCATGTGACGTACTTTATTTGTTTCTTTTATAAATATTTCATTTAATCTTAACGTGACATGAATAAGTACAATAAAATGTACACGTCTACTTCATGACCCAGGTCACAAGATAAGAACTGCATAGCAAGGGAAGTGTGTGTGTGTGTGTGTGTGTGTGTGTGTACGCGTGCTGTCGGGCATGACCCTCAGACTTTGATCGCATGCCTAGTTCACTGAGTACAGTAAGCAGTATCTCCACACTGATAAGTCTCCTGATTACTGCCTGGGGTTTAAGGGGTTTTAACATACGTTACTTCATGATCAGTTTAGTCACTGATTTATATAATTCCTAAGACTTTGAAGGAGTATTATAAGACTTTAAGGAATAGCCAGGCTTATTTGGTAGTGTTGTAAAGATCCAGAGATTCTCTGCTGCAGTATATTTTCTGTCCTAATTATTATTCAGTTCAATTTTATTTATGCTTTCAGCCATAAACAAGCATTTAACAATATATAGTCGTGGCCAAAAGTTTTGAGAATTACATAAATATTGGAAATTGGAAAAGTTGCTGCCTGCAAAGAAACACATGCAGCCATCATTGCGTTGCATAAAAATGGCTTCACAGGCGAGGATATTGTGAGTCATAAGATTGCACCTAAATCAACAATTTATAGGATCATCAAGAACTTCAAGGAAAGAGGTTCAATTCTTGTTAAGAAGGCTTCAGGGCGTCCAAGAAAGTCCAGCAAGCGCCAGGATCGTCTCCTTAAGAGGATTCAGCTGCGGGATCGGAGTGCCACCAGTGCAGAGCTTGCTCAGGAATGCCAGCAGGCAGGTGTGAGCGCATCTGCACGCACAGTGAGGCGAAGACTTTTGGAAGATGGCCTGGTGTCAAGAAGGGCAGCAAAGAAGCCACTTCTCACCAAAAAAAAAACATTGGGGACAGATTGATCTTCTGCAGAAAGTATGGTGAATGGACTGCTGAGGACAGGGGCAAAGTCATATTCTCCGATGAAGCCGATTGTTTGGGGCATCTGGAAAAAGGCTTGTCCGGTGAAGAAAAGGTGAGCGCTACCATCAGTCCTGTTTCATGCCAACAGTAAAGCATCCTGAGACCATTCATGTGTCGGGTTGCTTCTCATCCAAGGGAGTGGGCTCACTCACAATTTTGCCCAAAAACACAGCCATGAATAAAGAATGGTACCAAAGCACCCTCCAACAGCAACTTCTTCCAACAATCCAACAACAGTTTGGTGAAGAACAATTCATTTTCCAGCACAATGGAGCATCGTGCCATAAGGCAAAAGTGATGTAAGTGGCTCGGAGACCAAAACGTTGAAATTTTGGGTCCATGGCCTGGAAACTTCCCAGATCTTAATCCCACTGAGAACTTGTGGTTAACCCTCAAGAGGCGGGTGGACAAACAAAAACCCACTAATTTTGAATAACTCCAAGAAGTGATAATGAAAGAATGGGTTGCTATCAGTCAGGATTTGGCCCAGAAGTTGATTGAGAGCATGCCCAGTCGAATTGCAGAGGTCCTGAAAAAGAAGGGCCAACACTGACTGCATAAATGCCATGTAATTGTAGATAAAAGCCTTTGAAACATATGAAGTGCTTGTAATTATATTTCAGAAAACTAATATTTGTGTCAAACTTTTGGCCACAACTGTATATTGTTGTAAAACAAAAGGCCTGGGGCTCCTGGCCACTAGAGGGCCCATATAATTGAAATACAGTGGAACCTCAGATTAAAAGGGGGTGTTCCGCAAGACAAGCAAAAATCTTTTTCCCCTTTTTTTCTCTCCGTTAATGTGGTGTGTGTATGTGTGTGTGTGCACGCACACCAGACACACACACACACAGTGCCTGCGTGTACAAATAGAAACACTTATGTCAGGATTTTTAAAAAATGTTTTAAAGGTAAAGTGCAGGTTAATTTTTTTAAATTCTTTTTTACTTTATATTTTGTATTCATTATTTTTATGCATTTATGGGCTGTAGAACGAATAATTTAAGATTCCATTATTTCTTATGGGACAAGTAAAATTGTTTTACGAGTGTTTTGGAATACGAGCCCGCTTCCGGAACGAATTATGCTCGTAATCCGCGGTTCCACTGTAAATGATTAGGCTATTGCACCATCAATAATGTTTACACACACGAAGGGCAATTTGGGAACACTAGTTAGCCTAATCCGCATGTGTTTGGACTGCGGGAGGAAACCGGAGCACCCAGAGAAAACCCACCAAGCAGGGGGAGAACATGCAACCTCCATGCACACCGACCTGAGGCGGGAATCGAACCTGGACCCTGGAGGTGCAAGACAACAGTACTAACCACAACATTGTGCTGTCAAAATAAATAATATTACAATGTTAGCAGATTATTTGTTTATGTATTTATATAAAAAGTACACAAGTGCACAAGTCTTGAGCCACCCCTCATGTTAAATTGAAGTAGATTAAATTAATGCTGTTTAAACAAATGTTTTACTGTGACAGGCTGCAAAGCGCCTGAAGCTAGAACCCTAAGTAACATCTAATCCAACCCTGGTCTCTGTTGTTTTATCCACATTTTTTGTGTGTATGTGTTTTAGTGCTCTCTACACACCCCTCTCTATAGAATGATAAAAAATATTTATTCAAGATACACAGTTAGTAAAAGTACATTAAATGTGCCTGAGTCAGGTGTGATCCAAAAAATGTTGGGTTTCCCCATCTAAAAGAAAAATAAGTGGGAAAAGAGCTACATCTAGTGGTCAGAACTGGAACTGATTATACTTTTTTACAAGAGATCTCTTGCATGAGATGTAAAGCTGTTGGCTGATTCAGAACCAGCAGCAATCCTGTATAATCTATAATCTTTAAAATTCTGAAACTTGCCCAAAAACACATTATTGTAAATAAGCACTTTATATTTCAGCATGTAATCTTTACTTACACAACTTTTAAAATACTACAAGAGATAAATCTTATTCTAATCATTTTTGTTTATTTAAACGAGACTTTATTTTTTATGTTGTTGTTATTGTATGAGATGGTGGCTCCATAAAATCTAAGGCAAAGTATTATATTTAAAAATTAAATGTAGTTAGTTCTGACAATTTAACCCTTTGACGACTGAGACTTTTTATCGAGACACTTGTCCTCATATCACTATCTCACCCACTCACTCAATCCATCCAATGGTGCCAATCCATCACAGGGCACCCACCCACACACACACACACACACACGCTTGTTCACACATACGGGCAATTTGAGATGCACACAGACTACCACTGTGCTGCTCATGCATGCATGTACAGTATATATATATATATATATATATATATATATACATATATATATATATATATATATATATATATATATATATATATATATATATAGAGAGAGAGAGAGAGAGAGAGAGAGAGATAGATACAAATATGAGAGACGTTCAAGTCAAACTGGGACGCATGAGCAGCACGGTGGTGGTAGTGTGAGCATCTCAAATTGCCTGTATGTGTGAATGAGCATGTGTGTGTGTGTGGGTGGGTGCCCTGTGATGGATTGGCACCATTGGATGGATTGAGTGAGTGGTTGATATATATATATATATATATATTTTTTTTTTTTGCAGATACCTGTATATATCTTAAAACTTGATTGAGAAAAACATGGTGCAATTTGTTATGGGGGTTACTAGGTTTATACAGTACATGAGGTTTACTAAATTATTCAGAATAATAACCATTTGTTATGGAGGTTTGACAGCTATAATAAATCTCCTGACTCTTTTACTGCACTGCATGTTTGTATTTCTCAAACAAACAGTATCTAGAAGAATACAAAAACACAGCAACTGCTACAAGGTAGAATTTTTGAGGAAAACATTTAAACTAATGGATTTATGCAAATGTAATAATTGATAAAAATGATCATTTAATAATATGAAGTTAGTAAAATAGATGAATTGCAATGACTGAGTGAGAAAGATAATAAAAAGACAGAAACTTTCAGGATGTATGCGATATATGGATGAAAAATAATAAGTTCAATTCGGTTTATTGCACCATTTTATTTCAAAGGTCGTTTCACTTGAGAATGTTAATATAACGCAGGTGTCTTTACAGGCAGATGTGCAGTCAGCCTCACGTTCAGTTGCTAGGCGACACAAGTTGTAGAAGCAATCAGGGGAGATGTGCTGCACCTGGGTGCACACCTATTTAACTCCTACAGACTGTACATTTGGTGTATGGACATTCTACAGGTTCTACATTGAAATACAAGGGTGAATGCACTGTATGTCTCTCTGGTTAGAACTAGTCATAAAATAACTTCTGTGCATACTGATAGCACAAAAAAAAGAGATCTGCAAAAACAAAGAGAAATAAAAATAAGAGTTAAAAATATTTAGCCATTATTCGTCACATATACAGTACTGCACAGTAGTGATGGCAAGTTAGGATCATATTGGTTCTTTAATCTTGTTCATCAAAATAAACAAATCTTTCCCATAGTTCATTTCTTTCTTTTGATCAGAAATAAAATAAAATTTTGCATTTTTAATAAACAGACTCCCAACACGTCCACATATACAAATTTTGTCTATAGTAATGAAAATATTACAAAGCAGCTAAGGACATAATATGATAAACAAAATGAGCAGCTCACCTCTCATATCTTCTGGTCCAAATCGTTCATTCTTATGTCACGTGACGCCCATAAACGCTATGCAGTGCAATAGAATCTATTCTATTCTATTGCGTCTATGGGAGTCACGTGACAAAAGAACGAATGACTCGGACTAGAAGACTCATGAGAAGAACTGCTCAATTTGTTTCCTGTGTACTGCACTGCATAGCGTCACGTGACAAAAGAAATTAACGATTCAGACCAGAAGACTCGAGAGGTAACTTCTCATTTCTGTTTCCTGTACATAAATTACAGAGGTTTTGCGATGCTTTGCGCATGTGTGCCCAGTAAAAAAAAGAAAATGAATCACTCTCTAAGACTACTCATTCTTTTAAGTCACATTAAGACTTATTCAAAAAGAACGAATCGGTTATGAACGACATATCGTTATCGTTCTTATTTTTTGCATATCCCAGCTCTTTTAAAGCAGACAGGGTTAAGGGCCTTTATCAAGGGCCCAGCAGCAGCAAACCTAGCAGAACTGGGGCTCAAACCAGTGACCTTCCGATCAGTTACCCAGAGCCTTAACACACTGTTGAAAAAGAAGGGAGAAAAGAAAAAATGTTGAAAAGAAAAGTGAAAAAATAATGTTGAGAAGATTTATTTTTATCGTTCTAATTGGGGCAAGAATTATTTTGTTAGTTGGAAGCCGTATCTCTGGAATGGGTAGAATTTTCCCTAAAATGATACCCAAGCATTCCCACAGTCCGGTGTTACTACCTCACCAATTTCAAAGTCTGCACTGAGCTCTCATACAGAACACACAAAGGCACACTATAATAAATTCATCTATGAATTCAGAAACCATCTGTTGTCAGAGCTTTATTAAGCATGGAGTGAGACTTCACTGAGAAAATAAGGGCACTGGTTCTGTGTGCGCGTGCACACACACAAAAAAAAACATTTAACCAAAAAAAAAAAAATGAAATATAGCCTCATCATGTTCTCCAGTAGGTTAATGTAGGGCAGCAGGGTCGTAGCACAAAACTCTGGTTTTTATACATAAGTCTTATTTGGCTTCGGCTTTTATGATCCATATCTCTAATATTTTATTCCAGAATTACAAGACCCCTTCCATCACTGGGACCTTAGGTAGTCAGTCCCACCCCCACTATAATGCCCTGGGGGGCAGTAAAATTAATTACACACAGGACAGAGAAAATTATACTATTTGCATTGAGTGTAATCAGAGACAAAACAATGTATCACTATTAATATTCCTTAAGAAGACTCAGAGCTGACACACCTGATTAAAAGAGAATACAACAAAATTAATGCAATATTATGTGAAATGCAGGACAGTGAGGAGACTTGCACTATGCAGAAAGATGTGGAATGAGGAAAGATGTTATAAATTGTAGGATAGAAATGTCCACCAAGGTGGATCAGCAACTAGTCCTGAGGGAGAGTGTGAAAGAGAGAGAGAGAGAGACATTCAAAGATTCTAAGGGTGTTTTATTCGCATAAGCAATATGGACACTCATATGGCCAAAGCTCAGAACCAAGTCACCAAATCACAACAGAAATAAACTGTTAAAAAAACATGTGATGAGAGCTACTGAAAAAGAAGGAAAGAAAAAAGCAAACATAATAATAATCATCATCATCATCATAAATATCATAATAAATGGATAAAAGTACAGTGAAAGAAAAATCATTATTGGTGCAAAAGAAAGGGAGAAGAAAAGAAAAGAAGAGAAGGAAAATGTGCTGCATGTATAATACAGCTCTCTCTCTCTCTCTCTCTCTCTGTCTCTCTTAATCATGTTTGTTATCCTTTAAGTGTTCTTATGAACATAAAATGTGCTGCATGATTAAACTAATGCAAATGTGTTATTGTCACTGTAAATATTGACAAGTATGTCCCTCTTTGGATAATACGAGTGTGTCACGGCTCTCACTCACTCTTTAATGCTCCAGCTGGCGTGTAACTTTGCTGCAGTCTGTAAATTCAATTCAATTCAATTTTATTTGTATAGCCCTTTTAACAATTGTCATTGTCGCAAAGCAGCTTTACACAATCAAAATAATTATTTAAGTTTGTATGGAATGCGAGTGTGTATGAATCAAAATGGTCAGATAGTCCCTGATGAGCAAGCCGAGGGCGACAGTGGCCAGGAAAAACTCCCTGAGATGTAATAGGAAGAAACCTTGAGAGGAACCAGACTCAACAGGGACCCCATCCTCATTTGGGTGAAACAGAAAGCAGGAATTGATCTGCATTCATACTGTATGTTAGGTGTGTTAGCCAGTTCAGCTATAACAGTTGATGTTAATTGATGTTAATATGGAGTCCAGGTCGTTATTGGAGGTTCAGGTAGACTCGTAGGAAATTCCAGTCCTGAACTATCGAGCAACTACAGCAAAGTCAAGTCTTTAGAGAAACAGCTGTCAACATCAGAACCGCCTTCATGGTAGAGTGAAACATCCCCAGACACCAGACGCATCCCAAAGAGACACACGGGGCATCCATGTGACGAGATCTCCAACCAGAAGTGGGGTACCAGGATGGGTCAGACAGGTCCGGAGGGCAGAGGGAGTCTGGATCACTGGCAGCTCAGGAACGACATGTGTAGCTAGACAGAGAGAGGGAAGGAGAGAGAGGGGGAGAGAGGGAGAGATAGAACAGGAGAGGAAGGGGCAGAAGAGGAAAGATAAGAGTTAGGTATGGTCGCAGTCACATAATGTATATTTAATGTAGAGTGCAAGCAGAGACTCCAGCAGGACTAACTATGACAGCATAACTAAAAGGGAGAGCCAGAGGGAAACACAGACATGAGGGCTCCCTGAGATGTAAAGCAACCAATCACCTCACCGTCAACAAACCTGAGTGATCAATGAGAGTGGGGAAGACAGCATCTAAACATACCAGTTCACCTAATACTCTATGTCCATGAGTCCCCCAGATCTGCTCCTTTATCGACACAAGTTGTAGAAGCAATCAGCAATCTATTTATAAAAATGCTTGATTAAATAAATAGGTTTTTAGCCTGGACTTAAACACTGAGACTGTGTCTAAATCCCGAACACTAATTGGAAGACTATTCCATAATTTCGGGGCTTTGTAAGAGAAAGCTCTGCCCCCAGCATAATACGCGGTACTGATAAGCAGCCTGCATCCTTTGATCAAAGTGGCGTGGCGGATCGTAAGATACTAGCAGTTCACTTAGATACTAGATACATTTAATGCTTTATATGTCAAAAGTAGTATTTTAAAATCAATGCAAAATTTCACAGGGAGCCAATGCAGTGAAGATAAGATAGGGGTGATGTGCTCATATCTTCTGGTTCTAGTGAGGACTCTCGCTTCTGCATTCTGGACTAGCTGAAGCTTGTTTATGCACCTAGTTGAACAACCAGACAGTAAGGCATTACAATAGTCCAACCTAGAGGTGATGAAAGCATGAACTAGTTTTTCTGCATCGTTTAGCAACAATATATTTCTTATCTTGGCAATATTTCTGAGGTGAAAGAATGCTATCCTGGTAATATTATCTACATGAGCTTCAAATAAAAGGCTGGAATCTATAATCACATCGAGGTCTTTTACTGTTGCACTTGATGGAACAGAAAGGCCATCTAAAGTTACAGAGTGATTTAGAATCTTACTTCTAGCTGTATGCGGTCCTATGACTAGAACTTCTGTCTTATCTGGATTAAGCAGAAGGAAGTTAATTAGCATCCAATTTCTTATGTCCTGCACACATTGCTCAACTTTAGTAAGCTGGTTTTTCTCATCAGGTTTTGCTAAGACAGATAACTGTGTGTCGTCAGCATAACAATGAAAACTAATACCATGCGGTATTACGGATTACGGATTATGTTGCCCAGAGGAAGCATGTAAAGGGAAAAAAGCAGTGGGCCTTAAACTGAACCCTGTGGAACACCAAACTCCACTAAAGAACATGCAGAATAATTACCATTTAAGTCTACATACTGATACTGATCGGTCAAATAGGACCTGAGCCAGGAAAGGGCTGTTCCCTTAATTCCTACTACACTTTCTAATCTGTGAAGAAGAATACCATGATCAATTGTGTCAAAAGCCGCACTGAGGTTGAGTAACACAAGTATAGTGACACAACCTTGATCAGAGGCCACTAGGAGGTCATTTACTACTTTAACGAGTGCTGTCTCTGTGCTATGATGAGGCCTAAATCCTTACTGATACACTTTATGTATGTTATTTCTATGTAGATATGAGCATAGCTGCTCTGCTACTATCTTTTCGAGAATTTTAGAGATGAACGGGAGGTTTGTTATTGGCCTGTAATAAGACAGCTGACCGGGGTCGAGGTCAGGTTTGTTAATTATCCGTTTAATAACTGCTATTTTAAAAGATTTTGGAACATAACCAGTGCTGAGTGAGGAATTAATTATTCTCAACAGGGGTTCTGTTATTGCTGATATCTGTTTAAGATAATGTGTCGGTACAGGATCTAATATACAGGTTGATGAATTTGCAGGAGAGATGAGTGAAATTAGTTCATTCTCTTTAAGGGGAGTAAAGTGTTCTAGGTTCCGATCTGACATGGCTAGATTAACATCTGCATCAATTACATTGTCGGGTTCCAAAACCTCAATTTTATGCCTGATATTTACAATTTTATTATTAAAAAAGTTCATGAAGTCCTCAATATTGCACAATGTTGTTGTGGAGATTTCTGCAGTGGTCTTATTTATAGTTAATTTTGCTACGGTGTTAAATAAAAATCTAGGATTATTTCTGCTATTTTCTTTAAGAGTGGAGAGATACATTGATCTAGCTACACTAAGAGCTTTTCTATAGTTCAGGATGCTCTCCTTCCATGCTATTTGAAATACTAACAATTTAATTTTACGCCATTTACGTTCTAATTTCCGAGTGGTCTGTTTTAAAGTGCGTGTGCGGTTGTTATACCAGGGAGCGAGTTTCTTATCTTTAATAATTTTTCTTTTAAATGGAGCTACATTATCTAAGGTATAATGGAACGTCGACTCTAAATATTCAGTCACCAGTTCAGCTTAGTGTGGTAGTTGATGTGAATGTACGTGCAGTGCTGTCAGAGCTGACAGTCATTTCTGTAAACTAGGGTTGGTGATATTGTTTCTTTTCTGTTCTCCACATGTTGAGATCCTTAAGTCACTTACAGTAAGTGACCTACTGTATGTTTAGATTTGTGTTTATATATAAAAAAACAATGCTTTGTTTAATCACCATCTGTAAGTAACGAGCCTCTTTTTAAAATCTAGTGAGTAAAAGTACAGTTTTTTTTTCATCAGAAAATGCTCATTCACTTAAAGTATCTGTCTATTAGGGACTTTCACATTTAGAGTCAGAGTTGTAAAGCACTCTACTTCAGCTGATTTACCACAGCTAAAGGTCACACTACTAATGAAGCTGAATCAGATGTGTTAGGTTTGGGGAAAACAGAAAAGTGTGAAATGGATGGTTCTCCTGAGGCACAACACCAAGTGCAATGGAAGAGATCTTAAACACACCATCTATGTTCTTTGTACTTAGCCTTATGATGCTTGGAATTTATCTTTACCATTTGATACACAGTCTTATTTGTGTTGGAAACTTAACACTTGATCTTATTATAGTTATTTAAATGTGACAGCCTGTTACAGCTTGTGGCACATTAATAAGGATCAATGCTGTCAGTCAATTGTCTGGTATTAAGCGCTTGCCGTGTGAAATACACAGCTCCTAATGTTCATAGGATCAATTCCGGATTAAATAAATGTCCTATATAATTATTCTTCTCCTCCTCCAGATTGTGTGTACATTTAAATCCTGTATAAGTAGACTACCTTTTGTTGACAATCAGCGTCATGATTTTTAGATTTCTTGTACCACATACACACATTTCACACATTCAGTCAAGGTATCGAACCAGCAGCCCTGAAGCTAGGAATATACGTAATTTAATTCTAAGTGATGTTTAGCCCCCAGGCGACCTTTCCTAGGGATCTCTTCTAAGAAGATGGGCTGGTGTAACTCATGTAATGTGTATGTGTGTGTAATCCTGATTAACAGAGACATAAGTTTGGATTTAGAGTTTTAACCATCTCCTTACCATCTGTCAGCCTCCAGGCTTTAGTAGTTGTGTCGAGCTGTGGTGTACCAGGTCTGAGTCAGGCTTAAAAAAATATCATTATATGTCCTGACCCTTTTAACACATGATAACAACATTAGCAGTTGCACCTTAATGGAGTTGATTAAGGTGAAAAATTGTCCCCGTTCAGTCTAACAATTACGATTCCATTATACTAAATATAAATCCCTGTATCTTGCGGTTAATGAGCTTATTTGTTGATTTGTTCTAGCTACATCATCTACCTACAGTATATGCTGTAATCATATTAACATAACGAGACCAGCAGAGCTCTGTAAAAATAGATGCCCTGCTGCAGCATATTATGTAATACATTAGATTAAATGTAGTGATAATATGATTTCTGATAGAACTTGTAATACATTTATAGATGATAACACTAAGTAAATCTGAAGAGCAAAGCGTCCACCAGTTGATATCTTCATCCATTTAGAAAGTCTTTATATACACACACAAAAAGCTGTTTTATCTCCTAACAGTGGGTGTTCAAATGCCAAATTCCTGGAAGGAACATTTATGTAATAATAAAATCTATATATACAGAATGCAGTATGTATGTATGTATTTATGTATGTATATATATATAATATGTCTATAGAACCATATAAATACATTTATAAATAAATAAATAAACAAACTGTTTTTTGGTGTGGGTGTACAAAACCAAACTGTCAGCAAACTGTACTTGTACCGCAGAACACATTCATTGCTGAAATACAGTAAAGCTTTTAGAATAATTGAAATAGCCACACTGGTTCTCTAAAAAAATATATATATATTTGTTAGTTTAAAATCACTTTAAAAAAATCACTGTATTGACTCATCATACTATTCATCATACCCATCCCACTCACCCACACAAAATGAATACACATGTTAAATAATGACTTTTAATGGATTAATGCTGCAGAACACTGCATCCTGGCCCACATGCATGCATGTAATCTATTTACAGCCTGTGTGACCTCTCTCTCTTGCTCACCTCTCTCTCTCTCTCTCTCTCTCTCTCTGTGCGTCAGCCTCTTGTCTTTGTAAGGCTTACAGAACATCACTATAGCAACAGTGAGTGAGGAGCTACTTCAGTGAGGGAGGGAGGAAGGGAGAATCTGAATTAGGCTGTTCACTATAAAGCAACCTGTGCTGGATCAGCGCTCCAGGGACAAACAGAGAGAGAGAGAGAGAGAGAGAGAGAGAGAAAACAGTATAAAAAGGACAGTCATTGCAAAACAATAAGCAAATCAAAATGCACAGATCTTGAGAACTATAATCTGAAGTCTGGTGAAGATTTGGAGTTGGACTTCTTTTATTCTCAAAGTCTGAAGTTGTAAGAACAGAGTTTAAGGTATGTACCAACAATTATTTTTGAAAGGCTAGTTGTTACAGTATCTGCAGTTTGTTTATTTAACAATCTCATATTATAATCATTTATAGAGTGCTTATATCTAGTGCAAAACTAATGCAAATAAAGTTAGGTTGACTTATGCTCACTTACTGTTATAATAAATCCATGCATGATAATCTTCTTAACTAACATGGAAATTTCCAGGACATGAGCGAAGCTTTTTATTTTTAAACAGCACACAATTTACCATCACTTACTATTAGCCTGCGTGTGAGGACTCAGTTATTTGTTAAGGGAAATATAATCACACCTATACTTCATCAAAAGCCCATAGAGAATTCTGCATACAGTTGCAATATCTCGTTTGTGCCCCAAGCTCAAGATTGAAATGTACTCATGCACTCTGTATGCACATGATAATGTCCTCTGTTACTGATAAACGGTTTCAGCTACAGACCAGTTTTTTTTTTGGAATCATTCTCGCCTCTCATTTATTTCTTGTGCCTTAAAATAAAAATAAAAAATGTTTTTTTTTTTTTTTAATAATCACTGATCCATCTACTTTACCATAACATACAAGCACACACTGTGTAATACTGTATAGGACATGCATTTCTTTTATATATTTGTCACATACAACACTGCCACTGCCAAATTTTAAAGGATTATGAATTGAGTTAACAGTGGAAAATGGAAGCACTGAATCACGCCTCCTCATCGTCTGATTACTTAATAGTTGAGTCAGTTCTGTTCTTCTCACTTTTTTTTATTAATAAACTTTCTATTAGGTTATTGAGACATAAAAAAAACATTTTAATGGCCAGCATCCTCATTTTTGTGATACCGGATAGAAATGATATAACATCATGTGTGTTATGCAGCTGAAAGTTCAATAGAACAGAAGTTATTTAAAATAACATGAAGTCCAGTTCAGCACAGGGATGAGTCAGCAGGTGCAGAGGGCAGATGGGGTCTGGATCACTGGGAGCACAGGAGCAGCATGTGTAGCTTTAACCATCATAAAGCAGCATCCAGCTGGAGCTGGCACAATCTCCAGATGCCTCGGGATGGGTAGAAAAATAAAGAACAGGTAGAAAGAATTAGCGTAGTTGTCATTTAGGATAGATGTACTGGAGTATGAGGTTATGGGATGAGTTACGCGTATGCCAGTTTAAAGAGATGAGTCTCGAGTCTACTTATGAACTGGGAAACTGTGTCTGAGCACGGAACATTGTCTGGAAGGCTATTCCAAAGCTTTGGAGCTAAATATGAACATGCCCTACCCCTTTTGGAGATTTTGATATTTTTGGAACTACCAGAAGTCCGGAGTTTTGTGATCTTAGGGTATGTGGTGGATTGTAGGGTATCAGAAGACTGGCTAGATATGTGGGAGCTAAATAATTTAAAGTCTTGTATGTAAATAATACTATTTTGTAATTTATTCTAAACTGAACAGGTAGCCAGTGCAGGGATGATAATATTGGGGTTATATGATCATATAATATTTTTGCAAGGCCTTTTCATCCAACAATAATGTCTGACCTCATAAATGATCTACAGAATGGATGGATACGAATTCCCACAAACTCCAAGATCTTGTGGGCTGCCTTCCAAGAAGAATGGAAGCTATTATAGATGCAAAAAGAGGACCAACTCCATATTGAAGTCTATGTATTTAGATACAGTCAAATCGAACTACAGATCAATCCCTGCTATCCGTTATCACCCAAATGAGGATGGATTCCATGTTGAGTTAGGTTCATCTTAAGGTTTCCATTGCCATCTAAGAAAGTTTTCCCTTGCCACTATCGCCGTCAGCCTTGGCTTGTTCATCAGGGACAGTCTTATCATTTTGATTCATACACATTCACAAAAAAATCCATAATTCTTTTGATTGTGTAAAGCTGCTTTGCGGCAATGACAATCGTTAAAAGCTCTATACCAATACAATTGAACTGAACTGAATAAAACGTCATTGCAGGTTTGGCCAAATACTTTTGTATTTTTTTTTTGATAATCATTTTTATGCAAGTGATCACTTTCAGAAGGCATAAATTATACCAGTTTTGTCTACAGCCTTATAACTAATCTTTCTAATAGTAACTTATTATCAATACCCATTGACTTTTCTGTCTGAAGTGTGTGTGGTATTTAAAAAAGGGCAAAAAACATCAGAATTGAATCCACCTTTTGCATTTTTATGTACAGGATTAAAATTTCATTTCATTGAATCATGTGACCAAATCACATCAACAAACATTTACAACTAATTTGTAAGACAATCTTTATGAAAACTGATACTCCACACCTGACTCTTTCATCGAAGTAAATCTGCAGTAAACACACACACTCCGATTTCACCTCTCCAGGTTTAGGAGCGCGCGCGCACAGGGCCATGTCGTGGTTCGGCTGGAGCGAGCCTCAGTACCGGAGCACGCGCCGCGACCCGGCGGAGGTGGTGACGGACACGCTGATGCTCGAGCTCAACTGGCAGATGAAGGAGGCGGAGCGGCTGCAGCGCGAGCGCGACAACGAGTACCGGCGGCTGCGCACCGGCGTGGACTACAGCTGGCTGGTGAGCGCGCCGCGCGTCGCCTACGACATCAGCCACGGGGAGAGACTGGCGCTCGAGGACCTGTGCGGCAAAGTGCATCCGTCCTACTGCGGAGCCGTGATCCTCCGGTAATCCCACACCAGCACGACCTCAGCTTCTCTTTATACAACAGAGATATTTCCTGCAGATATTTTGAAGTTTAATCTTTCTTGTGCATCTCTGAGCTAATACTTAGTTGTATAACCATGGTTTCAGAGAACTGCTTCACTGTGACAATTGTACTACACGCCACAATTGCTCTGCATTTCTCGGTTTTTCCTCAGAAACTGCCTTTTTATTGTCAGGCCACAACTTTTCTATTGGATTAGGGTCTGGGAATTGGGCTGGCCACTCTATAACGTTAATCTTGTTGGTCTGGAACCAAGATGCTGCTCGCTCACTGGTGTGTTTGGGGTCGTTGTCTTGTTAAAACACCCATTTCAAGGGCATTTCCTCTTCTTTATAAGGCAAGATGACCTCTTTAAGTATTCTCATGTACTCAGATTGATCCATGATCCCTGAAATGTGATAAATAGGCCCAACACCATAGTACAAGAAGCATCCCCATATCATGATACTTGTGCCTCCATGCTTCACTGTCTTTACAGTGTACTGTGGCATGAATTCAGTGTTTGGGGGTCACCTGACAAACTGCCTGCGGCCTCTAGACCCAAAAAGAATTTCCACAAAATATTGCACCATTTCTCTTTAGGCCAGTCAATGTGTTCTTTGGCGAACTGTAACCTCTTCAGCACATGTCTTTTTTTCAACAATGGGACTTCTTGCTGATAACTTCTAATAGTAACAGTACTCACAGGTAACTTTAGATGTTCTTTGACCATGCTGAAACTGATCATTGGCTGAGTCTTTGCCAATTTTGTTATTCTTCGATCCATTTGAAGTTTTCTGTTTTCTTCCACATCTTTCTGGTTTGGATCTCCATTTTAAAGCATTTGATATCATTTTAGCAGAGCAGCCGATCATTTTATGCACTTCTTTGTATGTTTTTTTCCATCTCTAATCAACTTTTGAATCAAAGTACGCTGTTGTCCTGAACTATGTCTGAAACGACCCATTTTACTCTGATTTTCAGACAGAAATGCACAGGACAACCTTTTCTGCATTTATCTTTAAATAAGGGGAACTTGTTTGACATCTGTTTTTCACAGAATAATTTACCTCTTTAATTGAACTTCACACTGCTATTTTTTTAACAGACTAATATTTGTTTTTCGTTACTTACATTAAACTAATAATACATTTAGCACATTTTTCTTCATGTTGTGATTCAGAATAGAACGTGCAGGGTGTCCAATGCATTTATGTGATTTAAATGGAAAGGTATTATATGGATATGGAGCTTTACTCACTTTTTTCAACACACTGCTGTTATTTTGAACACCAATGTATAGACACATACACATTACATATGTAAAAAAAAAAAATACTTCTATTCGTAACTCACCCAAAATATTTATCCATGATTGCTGACATGAGTCCTATAACACCCAGATCTGAAAAGGATAACATACATGCTTTACATACTGTATGGAGAAATATGTAGGGCATGTGTGTTTCTGTTTTGAGATAATCACATATTCACATAATGTATGTGTAACACCAATGCATAACATGGTGAAATACAGCTTCATTTTGTGAAGCTGCTTTGAGACATGACCATTGTTAAAAGTGCTATATAAAAAAATTTAATTGAATGTAGGCGGCATGTAGGTACGATTCCCGACTATGTTTTTTTTAAACATAAATATTAATATTAGAATGAATGATAATAATAATGACAGCATGGTGGCCTCACGCCTCCAGAGTCCAGGTTTGATTCCTACCTCAGGTCTGGGTGCATGGAGTTGTTTTCCCCTTGGAAAAACTTGGTGGGTTTTCTCCAGGTACTCCGGTTTCCTCCGACTGTGCAAAGACATGTAGATTAGGCTAATCATGTTGCATAGAGGAAGTTTAAACCAAATAAAAGAGGCAGAGAATCAGAATTTAAAAATACGGTTGTCTTTATACCCCCCACTCACACTCACTCCCTGGGATATCTAAAGAGCTTTGTATGTGTTTATGTCCAGGAGGCACATGCAGCAAACAGACACAGAATAATATAATTATAGAGATAAGACCTACCAGAGTGAGCTATTTTAAGGCCTTAAGAACATCTAGGCCTCTTGAGGGTAAAATGAGTGGTTTTGCCAATGATCTTCTTTGGATTCATAAAGAAAATTAACTGTCACTGGGTCTGGTTTACATGGGTTTAATTTTATAAGATGACACACATATCTGAAATATGTTGTTATTGGTCTCTTAACTGTTCTCAACAAGGGGTTGCCACAGTGGAAACTTGGTCTGCACATACAAGCTTTCACAGGTTTAACGCTGGGTGCCCTTCCTGACACAACCCTCCCACTGTATCCAGTGGCTGGGGTTTGGGTACTGGCTGGGAATTGAACCCAGGCCTTTCATAATGGCAGGAGAAACACCTACCACTGATCCACCAGTGCCCCAAGAGATCTGAAATATGTAATTGCTGATAAAGATAACACACTAACTGAAAATTCTGGGTTAAGTCTATGGGTTCAAAATCATCCTTTAACCATCCTATACTTACTTTTTAGTTAGTATCTAACAATCAGTATATCATCCATCATGAACCTCTGTAGTCCAGCTAGGGATTCTGTAGGGGATAATGGTGACCATTGATATTCATTCACATGTTGTCTGATCATGCTAGGACCTCCAGTCAACATTCACACGCTATTGGTCATTTGGGAAATCCAATTAGCCTAATCTGCATGTTTTTGGACTGTGGAAGGAAACCGGAGAACCCAGAGGAAACCCACCAAGGAAGAACATACAAACTCCATGCACACAGATGCGACGCGGGTATCAAACCCAGGACCTGGAGGAGCAAGGCGATAGTGCTAACCTCTAAACCACCATGCCGCCTCAGTATACTTTTATCATTGAAAAAAGTAACAGTCCAAACACAGATATTAATAAAGCTGGGTCCCAGCACCAGCATTCAGCAGTTTTAGTTTGCTGTTGATGGAGCGTTTTGTATTAGATCTGTGCACAGTCCTAGCTAGTGAGCTTTTAAACCTAAGCAAGTCTTCATATTGTGCATCCAAAAGCCAGGCTTTCATATATTGTAGTCTTGAGGAATAGTTCACTATAGGTAAATGATATAAATCACTTAAGCATAAACAACATGTAACTTAAGGCATACACCAGTAAGAAACAGGTGCAGATGATGACAGATGATTTGACCGGTGATTAGTATACAGGTGAGTATTAGGAACAGATGAGAGGGGAAATGAGGTTGCTGCTGAGGTTGTTACATAAACAACCAGTTTTTAAATTATATCATTAGGACTTTGCAGGATGTCTCAGTAAAATGTTTGTTTCCATTTCTTTAATCTACATCATTCAATTTAAAATGAAATTCAATATGAAGAAATCAGGGGAGGATAAAGACGTTTGCACAGTACTGATGCTTTTGCTTCGGCAGGTTTCGTCAGGTGCTGACAGAGAATGAGCCCGAAGTGCAAGAGGTTTCTGGGCTTTTCCGTGCTGTTCTGCTTGAGACACTGGAGCGTATTCAGGAGGAGAAGGAAGCACAGCGCTTGGCTCGGCAGTGGAATAACAAGCGCTCTATCAGCCTGTCCATGCTTACCTTTAAATCCCGAATGAGGATCAATCCTTTCGGCAGCTCTGTGGCTCTCACCTCCAGCAGTTCTGGATTAGAGGAAGTCCACACCATATCTCAGGATGTTGAGAAAGGACACACAGCACAACGTGTGTTTAGCATGCCTGATTTTAGACAGAAAGGCATTAACGGTCATGTGTGATCGATGTTTGGACTCCAAAAAACACAACCTCACGAATGGAGGTAAATTCATGATATACAGTAATAACCACCAAACATTATATAATAGTTTTCTGCAAATAACTTTCCAATAATAAATAACATTTTTATTATATTTTCTATAGAAAAATAGTAACGCTATAAATATTTGTTTGATTGTAACATACCTTCATACTGCTATCATGTCACACCTGATGAGTTTTTAAAGACTCTCGCAGCTGCTGTACCATGTAAATGCCAAGTTTATGATTTAAATTTGGTAATAAAAACGAAATATGTAACCCTTTTGGTCCTGTAACAGCTGTAGAGTTCAGTGGATGGTGTTTTCAGATTCTGATTTGAATGGCATTTAGTAGTCTGTACCCAAATGAACCACAAACCTGTCCTGGCTCAAATAATCAATCATACACAGACTGTATTTTATTTAATCTAGAACAGAATATACTGTGCATAAATCTGAAGTTTAATGATTTGTCCATGAGACAATTCTGATTTTTCCAATTTGGAAAAAAGTAAGATTTGTGCAACATCAATAAATTGTTATACTGTACTTAAGGTTTTATATTAATAAACATATATATTAAAAATGTATTAAATTTCAGAGAAAAGTCAAAATAAATATTAAATCTTAAATAGAGCTACATGCATTTATAATAATAATTTAACAGAAAATTAGAGTACTTAGAAGAAAAGGATTTCTTTTATGTATAGTTAATGCTATAGCTATCCATGTGTGTATAAAGATGGACTGCCGTGCTCAAGTTGAGGATAAGCAACCCCCGACCCTACCTCATTAAAATGTTGCAATATGGTGGAGTCAACAAATGCTTAACAAATGAAATGCTTTGCCTCCATGGAAGGCATCTGAAAATGTATTATGTATATTTGTCTATGTAAAGGATACATTTTGCAAGCTTACAGATTAAATTATGCTTTCAGGTAAGATTGCATAGGTGCTTTAAGACAAAAAATAACACAAAGTGTCTGAAGTACAGCCTCAGGACCATGTGTGCCCAGCTGACAGATGCTAACTGGCCTGTAGATTTTCAATTAGAATGTTTGATAGGTGACCTGCAGCAGACTGCTTCAACATAGCGGGCTAAATTGCAAGAGCCTTTTTTACCACCTGCAAGTTAAATGACATTCAGACAAAAAGTGCTAAGCTAACAAGTGAAAAAGAGCAACTTCTAAAGTACTGGACACAAGAATACTTTCTCTTTCTACCTACAGTATTTTTCATGCCATTCTTGTATTACAGAACATAGGTAGAAATAAATCCAGGAGCACATTTGGTCCGATTAATTTTTATTTATCTAAGAACCAATACAGATGTCGATATGTTATCAGTTCTTACTCACTTAAACACGACAAAACACATTTTATGAATGCTACACCACTGTCATATTAATGTAAAAGGTGTGATCATGGATATATCTACTGACATTCTCTACAATTCTACTTTAAATGTCTCACGAGTCCTTATTTTAGGTGATAATGTTGTATGCTGTAATTCTGATATTTGGGGTATTGAAAAAAGGCTGTGTGGATTTTTAAGAAAAGCCTCTATGTTTTTCCTGATTTTAGTAATCTGTGTGATCTTGTTACAATATAAATAGCAATCTACATAGTGATGGATCAGAAGTAGACAATATTACTCTAAACTGTATTAAAAAGTCCAAAAACAGCAAACACACACAAGAGTGGTGGTTTATAACAGGAATAAATGAGCATTGGAGTCGCATTGGATGGGTAACAAAATAATATAGAAAGATAAAAAGATAACAAAATAAAAGGTTTCTCCAGTTGTGGCGAGCTGCACGAGGGCCCACAGTGCTGTCCATTACAGGAAATTACAGGCATTTCCCTGAGAGCTGATTGGCCAAGACAAAGTCAGTAAAAATAAAAAAAATAAAATAATTATGGGGAAAGTGGAAGCACAGAGTCCGAATTAGCAAGTCGAGTTCAGAAACTCCAACAGCTCAGCACGGTTTTTGTCTCTCTGAAAGAAGAATAAATAAATAAATAAATAAATAAATAAAAATACAGATTTACATAGTATATACAGTGCAAGCAAAAGCTGTGTAGTATAATCAGTTCACATCATCATACAGTATAACATCACTCACTTGCTTGTCCTTCTTTGATTTCTTCACCTTCATTTTGATCTTCTTCCCTGAGATCATGCTGTACTTGCCACTGCGCTTCTTCTCCTTCAGGTACTGCAACACAGGCGCACGTCAGTACGACAAGAATTTATTACTGAACTCCAGTGTAGATTATGACTTACCTTTGAAATCTGAACCGGACCAGAGTCGTCTTCGTCTCCTTTATTTTTCTTGTTCTTTTTTCGCTTGCGTGCTTTATCTTTTTTATGTTTCTATAAAAAAATGCAAAAGATTTATCTATGGAGAAAAAACACTAAACATGTCATTAGTGCATTAGTGTAGTGTAGTATATAGTGTGTGAGTGAGAGAGAGAAAGTGAGGCTTAGGACACATGTAGAGCTAGTGACTAAACTAGAATTAATTGTGCAAAAATCAAGAAAGTGACCAAATTGCCTTCACACACAGGTGAATATTTGACACCAGTATACACCCATATCTGATGATAAAAGCATACCTTTTTGCCAGACTTTTCCTTTTTAATTTTTTTTGAAACTTTGCTTTTCTTCCGGCAAGAATCTGGTGAGAAAGAATACAGTGACCTGTCAACTTTTCCCCCTATTAGAGGACTTGCCACATTTATGACAGAATTACGTCTCTTTAGGATGACGATGATTCATGTAAATAAATATATATAATACTAAAGATGTTTCAATATGATGATATAATGGTGTTGTACTGAAATACACCGGCCTGCAGTCTATCTGCAAAATCTGACTTTGGGTTTCGATAAAAAACTTTTTACGAAATGATGTCCTCTGTATATCAGCTGAACTACTGTATTCTACATTTAAAAACGGGTCCACATGAACTCACCACTGCTACTGGAGCTGCTCCTGCTGCGTGACGTGTCACTGCTAGAAGAGGAGTGAGAAGAAGATGATGACGAAGAAGAGGACGATGATGATGAGGAGGAGGAGGAGGAGGAGGATGAACTGACTGATGAAGATCTGCTTCGGCTGCGTCTTCGCTTCTTTTCCTTTCTTCCTGATGATCCACAAAAGACCAGAAAGACTATTTTTGGTGAAAACTTAAATTTCACTATACATTATACATACAGTACTATACTATACATACTGCTCAGGTCTCTGAAGCTAGTGAAACTGTAACACACATGATCTTGTGATCTCTTTATAACTTTATGTTGCGTTACTGTCAGTCAATATGAGTGTACTGTTTAGGATTCTATCATGCCTCTGACCTTCTTTTCTTATTTGCTCATGGTTTCGTGTTCTCATTAACAGTCTCCTTATTGTGGTGTTCCAGTATACATGCTCATCTTTTACAAACACAAAAGGTCTCTAAACCACTAGAGTGCTACAAAAAAAAACATTCTCACACAGTCACACGTACATGCAATTTGGAACAGCCAATCGATGATTTTTTTTTGGAAAGTGTGAGGAAACCAGAGAACCCACATGGACAACAGGAGATCATGTGGTTCATTGTTCAGACAGTAACAAGAGCTCAGGAACAAACTGCAGACTCTAAAGCTGTGAGGTGGCATCTTTTTAGTACAGTACATTTAAAATAATGCCTATTGCCCAAAGTGCTATATGGAAACAAATGCTTCATATTCTTCCTTGACAATAAGACAGACAAACATCGATGGAGCTCCTAGTGTAGATTGATGATGATGCTGTTTATTACACATCATATTACTGCACTGCAGTTATGCTGTGTTTTTGTTATCTGTGGTGCAACAGAAATTCTACACAGTTTTAACCTGCTATAGAAAAGTAGGTAAAGTATGATTTAGGGCACAGTGATGAACCATATAGCTGTAAATAGCTACAGAAGTCTAGTCTGTTACTTCACTTGACAGATCAATAATTTCTTGTCCAATGCAGCTTCTCCAAGTTGTTACTAAACAGTGCGTAGCTTTTTTTGAAATTTAGCATACATGCACAAACACACACATTTGCTGTAACACATCTACTAGGCCTGGTCAAATTCTAAGTTTTGTTTTTTAAAGCTTAAAGTTTAAAATCACGATAAATGTGCAGGATGTCTCTGATCCATAGGCACTAACCTGTGCTTGTCGATCGTCTCCTTTCCTTCGAGTCGGTGCTCGACCTGCTTCTCTCCTTGTGGTCCACTTTTGCAGACTGTTAAAAAAAAACAACAACTTACATTTACTTAACTGAAAGACGCTGTAGATCAAAACCTATTCGATTTCATTTGACATTTATAGCATTGTTCACAACAGACATTGACAGACACCAGCTTAATATAAATATGGATTTAGATTTTAATCCCTAATAGGCAAACCGGAGACTACAGTGGCAAAAGAAAATAAAACACCTAATTGCAATTTAATTACACAATCTACTAGGAATGAGACTCAAAAGTCACCACCGGATACGGTATCACAATATTTCCGAGCATATACGATTTGTATTTTGATTCTGTACATAGCTTAGGCTTAGATTCTCCTGTGCCATACTGTGCATTGGGCAGCCAGTGCTCGCCATCATATTTGTTTGGTTGTGGTGGTCTCAACTTCAGCCCATGACAGATTGAGGCCAGTAGATCATTTAATGCAGGTCTTTTAGTTATGATCTTTGAATGCCCTGGCTTTGTCTTTCCCCTATGTGCAATCCAAAGTTGGTGTAGGATATGACAAGGGAATCAGGAGACATCGCTTGGCTACGATTTTCAGCCAGTGTGTCCGTGGATGGTCGTCAACGGACTTCTTGGTTCATGATGTGGTCTCAATTCGAGATGCCAAAAATTCAACACAGACATCGCCGGTGGAAGGCATTTATCCTGCGAATGATGTTCTTTGTCACCTTCCACGTCTTGCATGCGTGGATGGCAGAAGGCAAATTTTGTTCTATACAAAGGTGGTAATGCGCCATACCGGTTTCAGGCGTAGGAGGACTGCAGGGGCCTTTTCAAGGCGGCATCATAATTTTATAAATATTCTGGTTCGATGTTACTGTTCAAGACAAAAATCAGGAAATAATACGTTCCCACCACACAGGATGCTGTGCTGCCTGCCAACGAATAGTGAATAGTTCAGAGCGCACCACCTGCAGGATGATAGAGGAACTGCAACATTTTACAATCTCAAATGCACACATACAGTATATACTATATGTGAATTAATAAAAAAATTATTTTTACGTAACTGCGATACGTAACTGAACCGATTTCTACAATGTACCAAGTCAGTGATAAAGCCAAACAATAAGTTATCATACTCAAGTTTTACCATATACTCCAAGTTTCCGCGCATGCGCATTTCACTTGTCCACGCGCATACATACATACATACATACATACAAACAAACTTAGATTTTATTCATTTATACATACATTCATACATGTATTTCCATGTCGGAAGTTTACAGGAGCTTAGCAAAGCTATAGTTTTGTCTTTCGGATAAGTTTAAAACAATAAATTACACATAAATACGAATGTTTAAAACATCAGCTTCAGTTGTATTTATAAAAACGTCGACGTGAAGAGATCAGCCGTAAGAACGTAACATTATAGAGATAAACACCGGAATCTACTGAAGCTGTAAGAACAACACAACTCCATGGAAACAGGACAGGAGAAACTACCAGTTATATTACAATAAATATAAGTTTACAATAGAATAAACATTAAACGTTGCTGAATTGGTTGCTAAACAGTCCAACCAGGGGATTTCTCTAAACCAGAATTGAGTGTTTTGTTCACGAGGCTAATGCTAATAATTATTTTTACATCTTACCATAGTGAAAAATGAAAGGGCTGTCTGGTTGAAGAGGTTCAAATCGTGACAAAAACGACGCCTACGATTTAGACAATATTCGCTTCATTATACAAAGCATTCACGTTTGTCTCTTTTTTTAGACAAGTAGCTTTGCACAAACTTTCAATAAGATCTCAAATAAACCGAAGCCATTATGGCTTTCCCATCATGCATTTCGGTTAGATCCGAATCTCTCTTAGCTCCCTAGTTATGTGCACTACATTGTGTCGGAAGAATGAGATTCTCCCGAGTGTCTAGTAGGCTACATCTCCACTAGGAGGCCATGTTAAAACCCTACTACAATTACGTAATTGTGTTCTTCTTCTACTAACTGCCCACAAAGTACATTTTTTTCATATTACCGCCCTCTATCTCTGTCTCGCTAAAGTAGTGCATAATAGTCAAACCTTGCCTCAGGAGTATTTCTCAAAGTATTTACATTTCAACCCCATTCTCAAAATAAATAAATACAATAGTTGCTAATAATAATAATAATAATAATAATAATAATAATAATTCATTTATATAGGCACCTTTCTTGTCAACAAAGGTTGCTGTCCAATCCACTTACTCACTCACTATATCCTGTATGCAGGGTCGCGGGGGACTGGAGCATATGGAGAGCAAGAGGGCTTGAGGCAGGGTACACCCTGTATAGGATACCAATCCATTGCAATAATCCATCGCAGGGCACACACACACACACACACACACACACACACACAAAAGTCAATTTGGGAATGCTAATTAGCCTACTCTGTGTCTATGGACTGTGGGAGGAAATCATGGGGAGAGCATGCAAAGCAGCCCCGATGTGAGAATCGAATCCTCGACCCTGGAGGTGCACAGTTACAATGCTAACCACCGTGCAGCCTCCGTCCAATTCAAACAAAACATTAAAAATTATGAGAGATTTGAGGACAACCTTACATTATGTGAGATATGTACTTCTGAATAAATGGGTGTTTGGACATGGAACAGAATTCCAGAGATGAGGAGCAGTGCGGCTAAAGACTCTAGGGCCCATGGTGGTCAGGTGGCCAAAGGGGTTGTGAAGAGGAGCCTTGATGAGGAAGAGTGAACAGTGCGAGAGGGGAGATTATTACGTGCTTTAAAGGTGATTTTTAAAGGTGAAATTTAAACTCCATACGGTATTTGATGGTGCCAGTTGATGGAGTTGTTGAAGGGTGTGGCCAATGTGATGCATTATACAGTAGGTATTCAGTTATGATATGGAAGTTGAAGTTTATAGAGGAGGGTTTTTGGTAGACTGGTTCATGTCCAGCGGGTGCATGTTTGAGAGTGGCAGCAGTGTGTGGGGTGAGGAATGGGTGGAGACGAAAAATGTTTCGGGGCTGGAGGTAACATGATCTGCAGATATTATTAATATGCTGTGTGGCACTGCAAATTGCAGAGTGACATTTATTAATTAAGGTAAACTGTATTTTGTCATTATGAAAACATTCTGTGATGTACAGTATGCAGCCTTTACATCTCTTTTCGTACATTTACAGCTTGGTATCCCTGGTGTAGTACTCAGCTAATGATATGAGGCAGTATTGTACAACAGTTAGTTTCAATCTGATTGGACGAGAGGTAAAAGTGGTGATAATGAACATTAACAGCACTAAATAGAATTAATATTTTAAAGTGGAATAAGTGGAAATATAAAGAGAAACCTGCAAAATGTACATGACTGTCCACCATCTTCGTGTTTTATTCTCCTCATCTAGTACCTGTAAGAATTTAAAGTTACTTTCGCATGTTAATTATACCAACTGCCAGCTCTGTCAGATATATAAAAGCAATATCATACTTGAGGTTTGAATGTGATATTGCTTAACAATGATATCGGTTTATGTAATCAGCCAGCTGAAAGAAAATCGATCAGTAAAAATTAAGTGACTATCATCTGATTTTGATCGTTGGCCGATTTATCAGAGCACCGCTAATCGGCAACGCGAGCAACAATGACCTAAGGAGGAAGAACTTTATAAAACAGGGAAATTAATTTAGGAGCACAGGCTGCTCAGAGTGGTAAAAAAGAGAGGCTAAAAATCTGAGTTGAGTAATAAGCAGCTGACTAGTAGGCGTTATTCTGTCAGAAAATATCACATTCTACTATGCAAATGAAGGACAAATCAGGGAGAGGGAGAGGGCAGTTTACTGTGCATTATATAACCATTTATATAAATGTAATCAATTTAAATATGTAAAATAAAATAATATTAAATGAAAATTTTATAAATATACATTTCGGGTGATTTTAAAACAGGACAGGTAGATAATTACTTGATTAAATAATGTAACACATGAATCACTGCAAATGCAGTAGGCTAGATTCAGTAATGTGGCTGTAAGTTGTAATTTTTCAGATATTTTTTAGATAATATTAAATAAGGAAAGTTCTGCTGCGTGGTACCATGTGATGGTTGGTGCTTGAACTGTGTTCTCAAACCCTTTCACTGAAATCTTTTATCAGTGTATGTGTGGTGTTTGTAGATACCACTATATATCATTATAGCAGATGATTTGTACTGTGTTAGTGGGGATCTGCTGTAATGCAACTATTGATGATTTGATAAAGTCTATTGTTTTCCTCTGAGGTATCCATCTATCCAACCATCCTTACATTTACATTTAGGCATTTGGCAGGCGCTTTTATCCAGAGCGACTCACATTTTTATCTCATTACACATCTAAACAGTTGAGGGTTAAGGGCCTTGCTTAAGGGCCCAACAGTGGCTTGTGGGGTTTGAACCTGGGATCTTCCGAACCGTAGTTCAATGTCTTAGCCACTGCCCCTGGCCTCTGGCCCATACATGCATCCATCCATCCATCCATACATCCATACATCCATCCATCCATTCCTTCATTCATTCATCCATCCATGCATCCATCCGTCCATCCATCCATCCATCCATCCATCCATTCTTGCATCATTGATGAATCCATTCATCCATCCATCCATGCATCCTTGATAAATCCACCCATCCATGCATCCTTGATAAATTTATCCATCCTTCATTCATTGCTTTAAAAAGAAGTTGCATTTCTGAGAACCCTGAACTTCTTGCACTCTGAAGACACACCAACTTATATTCTATGGGCAATTTGAAAACATCAACCAGCTTACACCCTAAGTCTTTGAAGAACTCGAACTGGAGCACATGGAGGAAACCCACCAGGCATAGACTGGAGGTAAGGTTTAATCCCTCAACCATGGAGGTGGGATGTTACGATGATCTTTATGTTGAGATACTGAAACCCAAAAATGCAAGCCGTACATGAAGTTCTCTCTTAACTGTACAGTACAGTACGTGTAGCTGATACATCCATTTTATAGACTCTTCCTTACTTACCCTACACTTTATCACTGTTTACCAGCTTTTAAACATGTCGGTATGTTAATTGCGTAGCTCTGCTGATAAAGCTCTCTTAAGCAAGTTCTGAGGCTTTTGTTCAAAGCCTTATCATGTTGGACTCTTGCTTTGCTTTTTAACCGCCCGTTCATGGTGGATTCAATTGTGTGGATAATTGTGTATTGACCTTGGCATGGTTCAAGTTGTGTTTTTTGGATTGTAGATTTGTTATTAATCTTTTTGCACATGGATCCACACACTATTGTGTTCATGACAAACCCTTTCTGAAGTGCTGCTATTACAAAAACATCTGCTTCTCATCAGGCCGCATTACACCAGTACATTCATTTCCTATTACATCATTTCCCATTGTGTTTATTTCTGAATTAACATTGAACACAAAAAACATTCTCTGAGTAATGCAGGAAAGTTGTATAAAAATTTATTAATGAAATAATATGACTAGTACATTTGCATCTTATTTTTTTTATATATTTTGCCAAGAATCCTAACTATGCAGAGTAAGTTATATCAACACACACACAAACAAAATGTTTAAATCATATAAGTCAGTCACCTATTTTTGATGTTGAATTTAGAATCAGGACCAAACATCTGAGTTCACTAACAACAACTGATTCAAATCATTATTAATTAAACTGTTGTGATGTCATTATGTTTAATTACCACAAAATGTGTATGTACGCTTGTAAAATCCCTTTCAGGCCACGACGAGGTTTTATTTTATCGTTCCGTCTGTTTTTATTCTCACTCTCTTACTCACTCATTCCTTATAGCGCTTATCATGTACAGGGTTACAGGAAGCCTGGAGCCTATCTCAGGCGACTTGTGACACAAGGCGGTGTACACCCTGAATAGGGTGCCAATCCATTGCCGCACACAGGCACACACACCTACACAATTGGTTGGAAACACCAATTAGCCTACCCTGCATGTCTTTGGACTGTGGGAGGAAACCCACCAAGCACGGGGAGAACATGCAATCTCTTCACATGTACACAGGAATCAAACCCTCGAGCCTGGAGGTGTGAGACCGCAGTGCTCACTAACTACTACACCTGGTACATGCCACATGGTAAAAACACATGTAAATTATTTTGTGTTAATATTATGAAGGGGGCCAGTGGCGGCTCCATCGGTCCAGGCTCTGGGTAAGTAATATCAGGAGGTCAGGGTTTCAAGCCCCAGCACCGTCAGGCCTCCACTGTTGAGCTTTTAACCCTGTCTGCTCCAGGGGGCGCTGTACCCTGGCCGACCCTGAGCTCTGACCCCAGCGTCCTAACTGGGATATGCAAAAAAAGTCATTTCATAATGCTGTAAGGTACATGTGACAAATAATTGAATATGTATACGGTATATATTTTAATACCTTGTCTGGGTTATATTTTGTGAGAAAAATATAATTGTTGATAATTGTTTAACTTAGTGAACTCAGAGATATGAACCTGACATGACCAACAGCAGAAAACGTGAATGACTGTGTCAAACATAGAATAAAGAATAAAGAAGTAAAATAAATGTAATTGTAAAGCATGCAGATAAAAATTATTTTACATAAACTGATCTGAGATCAGTGGCACAAGACAGTACAAGCTGTCAGTCTTGGAAAGTACAAAGGAAATCACAATATGCATAATGAAAGATTAAGTATAGCTAAACAACTTTTACAATTATTATTTTTGTTTTTAGTTGTTTTCTAAATATGATAAAATGGGATTCTTTAAAAAAAAAGTTTTTTGCTGCATAAGGTTTATGTATTTTTGTATGTAAGCACAGCACCATGTGTGTTTGTAAAATGAAAGTGTTTAGTGGAAGAATGCAGGTGTTGATTACTGAGCAGTGGTTGCACATTTATAAGAGTTCTGTGCTAGTGACCAGCTCAAATCACAAGACCTCAAAACATCTATGGCAGGGTACATGAACGAAATCGCTCTGTGAAAATTGCTGAGTTCCGATTAGGTAACTTGCACAAGGAAATTTGCAAGTTATCCAGGTATTATCCAGGTATCCGTCTAAAATGCACCTCTTGCCCTTCAATTCATGACAACTGATGGACAACTGGTAGTAATCCATGACGTCATGAAAAACAATGTCCAATCGTTTATTTAGAAAGTTCCCCAGAGCTGGTGTAACCACATGGCCATTGGTGTCAATGTGTTTACCAGTTGGAGACGATTTGGTGTGGAGCATCCAAGTTTAAAAGGATTTCCCACAATTCACACAATTCCTTTTAATCTGGGGAAATATTCTAAATTGTCCTTATACACTTTGACTTTGCACGCTGCTTTGCTGTTTGTCTGAGCTGCTTAAAAATCACTAAAGCTGTTCAAGTTCCCTGAGGTGGTTGTGGATTTTGGATTTGAGTTATGTGTGAAAAGCACAAAGTCTTTTTTAAGCAAAATTTTAAGCATCTCCTTTGTTCTTAGAGTGATCAGTGTGAGAAAGACTTTCCCCAGCCTCCTCTTCCTCAGGTACCTGCACATAAGAAAAAAAAAATCATGTTGATATTAATTGATAACACTGGTCAATATGATATTTGTCTCCTGGACTAAATACTTTTATTCTTATGTAATTTCATCTGCTGTTTACAACAATGATATCAATTTAATTTCATGTACAGTTTTAACAAAAATGAACTTTTTGTACTTGTTGTGGATTATGTCATAGACCCGTGGTTCTTAGTTGTTCTTCACTGGACCCTAGGCTTAAGGGACCAATTTTTTTTTTTTTGTTAGGTCATTCTCATTAAGTGATGGTAGGCCATAGCAAGAATGGATCCTCCAATTCACTGTCTACTTTGCACCATTCCCATAGATCATACTTTTACTTTTAAGGGCCTTTTAGCAGTGAATTAAAAACTCCAAACGGCAACCCAGAGCCTCAACGTCCTGAGCCACCACTGGACCCCTGGAGGACACCCGCCCTTATCTTAATAGAGAAGCAAATAACAGAAAATGCTGTTATTTAACTGGACATTGATTAGGGAAGCACTGGAAACTGACTAAGTGAAAATCAGCAACAAAACATTTTTAGATAGCATTCAAGTGTTGTTGATGCTGTTATCTCTTAAAAACCATACATGAAAGAAGCCTTAAGATTTCACTAACATGTTCAGCAATTAAAATGTAACAAAGTGTAATAGAATAATAATAAACGAATCCTGCAATCTTTAAGTAGATACAGTGGTACGTCAGCATACGAGCGGTGATTGGTGATATTGGTAATATTATTGGGAGGCTGGAACGGACTATCTGCATTTATTTACATCATTCATGGGAAAATGCATTTTTGCAGTATGAAATTTTGCCTTAAGGACTCACCTCTGGAATAGATTACATTTGTAATGCGAGATAGCACTGTATTTTGTTCCTAATGTTTAGATGGACAGCAATCTTCTTCTTTGTCTTTTGTCTTTTTCCTTTCATTTGTTGCACAGCAAATCAGTTGCCTCCATCTAACCCTATTCTCTGCATCCTCTTCTCTCACACTAACTAACTTCATGTCCTCTTTTACTACATTCATACATCTTAGCTGTATAGCAATACAAATTTAAATATTCACGTATCGTCTATAGTATATCCTGTACACAGGGTCGCGGAGGACCTGGAGCCTATCCCAGGAGACTTAGGACACGAGCCGGGGTACACTTTGGACAGGGTGCCAATCCATCGCAGGGCTCACACACATTACAGGCAATTTTGAAGCACCAGTTAGCCTAACCGGAACTGTGGGACCCAGTATGTCTTTGAACTGTGGGACCCAGAACCCGGGAAGTACCTGGAAAGTACCCGGAAAACATGAAAACTCAATGCACACAGAGACGGGAATGCAAACTCAATGTGATTGTTTCCTCCTTATTCATTTGTTCCAGTAACAGTTTTATCATGGTCAGAGTTGCGGTGGATCTGAAACGAGCTTCTCCTGTACACTGGGTGTGAACATCCTACACTCCTACATCCTTAGAGAAAACTTTAGGAGTCAGGTGACCAACATGGTTTCACCTTTCTTATCAATATTTACAATAATTAGTCGGTTTTTGGCGTTTTTACCTCCCAGTAGAGAGCGTCATCGAAGCAGTTCTGATCAGGTGGCTGTCCCCAAAATGGCAACTTCAGTATAAGACCTGTAACAGCACCAAATCAAACCAAGTGATTTTTTGAGCATTACTGTACTCCCTTACTCAGGTACACAAGATGACACACAACTACATTCATGCTAACAGCAAAACAGTTGAGGAAGCTTATTTCCCTTATCAATTTTTTTATGTGAACTGTTTGGCATACAATATTATACATTATTTGGTACAACACATACAATAATCAGACGTAACACATAACTTCTGTATTTTCAACTATTTACTAGTAAACTATATACAGATAAACAAAAGAATCATAAGGAAACAGGATCATGGGCATCCAGGTTTCATCTATGCCTTTTGGGAGCAAAGGCTAACACACCTAGTCCAATCGCACAAAAAAAGGTTAATGTAGCACAAATTGACTGATAAAAAATTCAATGCTGGCTAAGATAAAAAGTTATCAGAACACCCAGTGCATCACATTTTGCCACATATGGGGCTTAGCAAGCAAAGAGTTTAAATCCGGCCAAATTCTGCAGATCCCAATTTGATCAAACATCCATGGGATGTGCCGGCTCTGCTGCACAACCCAGAGCCTTAAAAGGGTCCCTCAATAACATCTTGGTGCCAGACACCTCATGACACCCCCAGAGGTCCCATGGAGCCATGCTCCAATAGACCAGAGCTGCTCCAGTGGCAGGGTAATTTAATGTTATGGCTGATCAGTGTATATCCCTTTCATGTAATTTGAATTATATCCAAATCCAGATTTTTCTATGCATGATATATAAAGTTTAATTTCCTCTAAATATCCAGGCATCACATTTAAAACTATATATAGATTGTTCATCTCTAAAAAGGGTAAAATAATAAGCATGACATAATAGCAATTAAATCATCAATTGTTCATTTAACATATAGAATTTTCTCAATTTAGAAATATTTCATGATAGAACGAAATATATTAACACAAAACAGTATTGTTTTTCTATGTAGAAAGTTTGATAAATTCAAATACTCTAATGAGCTAGCTACGCTTGACCATATCGTATTCTTTTTCAATGTATTATATTTCTCTTAAATATAACAGATTTAATTCGTAGTTTGCTTCGATCTGTACTTGCTATATAAAGACAGATACAACTGTGAAAGCCTGTAAGAACGCACCTGTGATGGTTCCACCAATGAGGGCAAAACCAAGAGATGAAGCTAAAGCAGCGGCCTGATAACTGGCGGAAATGCTAAACAAAGGAAATAAGGGGTTACATACTTAACGATACAAATGACAATGAGAATATACACAAAAAAACAATAGAGAGAAAGAATGAACAAGAGAGAACAATACAGTATCAAGAATATTTTTCTCAATATCATCTCTATGGCCATATGTTGCTGATTAACAGGATTCACACCATCATAAAGTTACATACATTGTACCAATTCAAAATTAAACGCTATTTTACTGTGGTCACGTCTGTGGCTATCAAACCCAATTCCTAATAAACATCTCTATGAGCCAGACTCAAATTCTATATTCCCACCTAAAACTTATTGATTTCCAAATTCCCAAATTTACATTTAGTTTCATCAGTTTTTGTTTATGCCATTCAGTCTCGTTCTTTCTTTGAACTGTTGGATTTCCCGTCTGAAATTATCTTATGGTTCAGAAAAACTGTTTTTGTGTTTCCGTGCAAGTCTTACTCTTTTTTTTTGCCAAGCGCTGCTGCTACAATGCCAGCCAGACCACCCAAAATCCCAGGCATGCCATGAAGGTTATGTACGCCGCATGTATCCTGAATTCCCAGGTGTGATGCAAGGATGGGCTACAGATACAACAAACAAAAGAGTAAAAAAGTGATCAAAATATACTTTTACTACATTTTAGCATAAACTAATATGTGAACTTCATGTTGACACTTGAAAAAAATTAAGCTGTTGTTTTAACTTTTGTTTAGAAAAGGTAACTTGTGTTTGTGTGCTCAGGTACTTACGGTGAGGAATTTGAATCCGAGAGTCGAAATGACTCCTGCAAAGACGCCGATTAACATGGCACCATAAGGAGCGATGCTCATATCAGCACATGTACCCACAGCAACTCCACCGGCCAGAGTCGCGTTCTGGATGTGAACCTGGCATGTTAAACAAACAGGGTGCTGTTATGCTCTCTTAATATTGTAGCACTTTTTAAAATTAAATACCCACTCATTTTGTGTTTGTGTTGTATTACAGTCTTTAGAAATATGATACTTTCACAATATTATCATGATACTAATATACAATTAACATTTAATTAACCTTTTTTTGTACAAGTTTTAATTTGCTAAAACTAATAACCAAAATGACTAGATCATTGGGTTGTCTCACCATATCCAGTTTGCCTTTCTCTTCTACCAGGCTTGAGGTAGCGTAGGCAGCGAGTGCACAGGCGGCCAGAGAGAAATAAGTGTTTACGATGGCAGTGAGCTGTGGGGTTCCAGGCTCGGCGATAGCAGAGTTAAAACTTGGCCAGAACATCCACAGATACACAGTACCTGTATACAGGAGAAATGCAGCACACTCACACTGTTATTTCATTGTTATTTTGTAATTTAATAAACTGAAGAAATGGGAACAAATGCTTTATTGTGACAGGCTGCAAAGTGTGGAAAGTTAGAATTTAAATATTGCTTGCTTATATCCAGTAACTTATAACCTTAGCAGCAACCTCATTTCCCCTCTCGTCTGTTTTAACCACTCAGCATTCAGCATCAGCAGTGTACTAATCTCTGATCTGATCATCCGTCATCATCTGCCCCTGTGTTTCACTGATATTTAGTCTCACCTTTATTTAGATTGTTTTTATGCTTGATTGATTTTTATGTCACTATGTGTCTTAAAACAAACAAACGAAAACATTTCTCTGAAACTAGTCAGATACAGGGACTGGACTAAAAATAAAAAAAAAATTGGCAAAAATTTGAGATGAAAAAGTCTGTCATGCTGGAGTACTATTCCTTAAGACCACCTTAAAATACAAGTCTACCTTGTTTGGAAGCAAAATATTAAGAAACTAGTCATGGCCCATGACTTTTGTACAGTACACCGCCTCACTGATCTTCTATGCCACTTTATCCTGTATTCAGGGTTGCGGCAACCTGAAGCCTATCCCAGGAGACTTAAGGCACGAGGCAGGGTACACCCTGGACGGAGTGCCAATCCATCGCAGGGCACACACACATACACACACTCACACACTACGGGCAATTTGTGAACGCCAATTAGCCTGACCTGCAAATCTTTGGACTGAGTACCTGGAGGAAACCCACCAAGCACTGGGAGAACATGCTCTAGAAAACTCCACGCACACAGAGACAGGAATCGAACCCGGACCCTGGAGGTGCAAGGCAACAGTGCTTACCACTACACCACCGTGCCGTTGACTTTTGTACAGTACTGTACTGTATATTTGATGCAAAAGTTCTATTCTGATTGACGTCTCTTTAAGGATGACACCACCTATTTCCACAAGGCATGATATCTGACCGAACGATTTGATAAGGATGAAACTTAAGTAAATCATGAACTCTGGCCTTCACATTCACCAGATCTCAACCCAACTGAACATTTATGGGAATGACACGTTATACAAAAATCTTACCAATTGTCTCCAATAACTACCTGGACTCCATATTAACATCAATTAACATCAACTGTTATACTAAACTGCCTGCCACCTAACACACAGTATGAATGCAGATCAATTCCTGCTCTCTGTTTCACCCAAATGAGGATGGGTTCCCTGTTGAGTCCGGTTCCTCTCAAAGTTTCTTCCGATTACCATCTCAGGGAGTTTTTCCTTGCCACTGTCGCCCGCAGCTTGCTCACCAGGGACTATCTGACCATTTTGATTCATGTACACTCACATTCCATACAGACTTAAATAATTCTTTAGATTGTGTAAAGCTGCTTTGCGACAATGAAAATTGTATAAAGTGCTAAACAAATAAAATAAAATTGAATTGAATTACCTACCATGATCAAAATACCAACTGAGGAAATATCTTTTGCCGAATAGGCACATTGATCATGTGGATGTTAAGTATATGATGTAGATGATAAGTGTGTCATGTAGACGTACCAATCATTGCGAAAAGATCAGAGTGATAAACAGATCCCTCATTGGTGTGGCCATTGCGAAGTCCTGGGCGATAAAGCATGCGAGCAACAGCAAGACCAAAATAAGCTCCAAATGCATGGATCGTCATGGAAGCACCAATATCAGATGCCTGGACACAGAGAAACATTTCTACATGACTCCTTACAGGTTTTATGTTATGCTTTTGAACCTCTGCAATACAGTTAATTATGTCTTTCTCAATTACTAAGAAAAAAAAAGAAATGCAATTAAATTAATTCATAAGGTTAGAAAAATTTTGCATTAAAAACTTTTAAAAAAGTTAACCTAAACTTTATAAGATGTAAACCTGGTCTCTTAATGACTACACCACAAAAAATCTTTAGCATGTGAAAATATCTTGGACATGGCAAATTGACTAAATATGTAATAATTGTGAGAATAGTAAGATAATTGGTAAGAAATAATTTCTTGTTTCATTTTTTTTTCTATTGTCAGATACTTGTGGCTTTTTTCTGTGACTTTTCCCACCATGGAAAAATCACAATAGATATGTAGAGAGAGATATCATTATTATAGTAAACAGACAGGAGGATAAAAAAAAATCTGACTGAATAATTGGGTAAATATTAAATTTTTTACCTTCAGTTTTTCAACAACAAGGAACTCATTAATGCAGAACGTGGTGATTTCCAGCAGGGTCATGATGAGCAGCTGCACTGGACTCGTCTTCCCCAAAACTGCGCCGAATGAGATGAGCACCGTCGCCGTGCTGAAATCTGCATTAATCATGCTGGGAAAAAAAATGAAGACAAGGAAGTAATGAAATGCCTAATTCAATTTATTGTATAATATCAATTTGTTTAGCTATACAATATACTATAATTTGCAACATGAATCAATCCATCGATCCATTAATTTATTTAGCCATACATGCAGAAACAAGTTCTACTGGTTTCACTACAGCATTCAAAGCACTAAAGAACTGCTGGATTTTCTATCTATGCTGATGACCTGGTAGCAAAAGTGTCTCTCAATTCATCTGCTGTTTACAATGATAAGTCCACTAATGTTACATACTTTAAAACATTATGTTAATGAGAATGTTGGATGTGTGGATGCACACTCCACCCAAAAATAGAATGTTTTGACCACATAGTTGAAAAGCAAAAACTAAACTTCCTACAAAGTTATACCAATGTGAAAATGCTCAATTAAATAGAAATAAAACCTTTTCCCCAGTCTGCACAATGTACTTTACTAAAAAATAAAACATTACCGTAATTGTTTCATCATATTACATTAAGAGATATTTTTTTTGCACTTGACACACCTGTTGTAGCATGATAGAAATGAATTTACCGTTCGATTGAAACCGGGATTTTATTATCGTGCATGTGAAAGATATTCTGTATCAGTAAACCCCACTGGAGGCCAAAGGCAGCGAGCAGCAAGTTCATGCCCACGCTGCTGAAGCCATATCGCTTAAGGAAGGTCATGAGGAAACCAAAACCGATGAAGATCATCACATGGACATCCTGAAACACTTAAAAATAGAAAATAGGAAAAAGATTAAAAGATTGTTTTGTTTTTCTATATTATATTCTCCTCTTACTGCAGTATTTTTTTTATTTGCCCAAAAGGTAATATTTTTAGGCCAAAGACTAATTATCCAACTATCATTATTAAAATGGAAGACATTTTTAAATCATTATGAAAAGGTAGGATAGTGTTAAACCTGGAGGGATAGTGCCCAACCATTACCTTTGTAGAAGAAAGAGATAAAAAAATGAAAGAATATCACTTGTTGAAGTTGCAGGGTCCCTTCAGGACCATGGTGCTACATAAAGCAACATAGAACTATTTGAGACTTTACATATCTAAAAATTATACTAAAAGAAACCAAAACTACATAAAATGCACAATCCAAAAGTGTGCAAACAGTGCAGGACAGTATGCAAAACAATGCAAAACAACGGGCACAGTTAAAAACAGTGCAGCACAGACGAGTACAAAATTCTATTGTGATTAAAGTGCAAAAACAAGATATTGGCAATTCATAGTCATCTCATTGTCTATAACGCTTTAACCTGTATACAGGGTCGCAAAGTGTCTGGAGCCTATCCCAGGAGACTTAGGTCACGAAGCGGGGTACACTCTGGACATGGTGCAAACCCATCGCAGGGCACACACATACACACACTCACACACTACGGGCAATTTGTGAACGCCAATTAGCCTAATCTGCATGTCCCTGGGCTGTGGGAGTAAAACCGGAGTATCCGGAGAAAACCCATCAAACATGGGGAGAACATGCAAACTCCATGCATGCAGAGGCAGAAATCGAACCTGCCCGGGAATTTGATCCAGACACTGGAGGTGCAAAGCGACCAATACTGCCATATATCAATAATAAATGCAATGAAAGTAAACAAGACATGCATAATGCAGATCAATAACATACAGCATTTTTAGTTTTTCAGCAGCTAGTTCAAGAATGTTTGTGCATGTGTATGTGTATGTGTGTCAGTCTAGTCCCTGGATATTGAGAAATGTGTTGGCTTGTGGATAGAAACTGTTGCACAGTCTGGTTGTGTCAATCTGTTTGCTTCGTTATCTATTTCCAGATGGCAGCAGGGTTAAGAGTGTGTGTAAGGACAGTGTGGTCATTCACAATGCTGGTGGCTTTGCAGATACAGAGTGTGGTATAAATGTCTACGATGGAGGGAGGAGAGACTCTGGAGATCCAAGAGGCATGCAGTAACCCTCTGGGTCTAAAATGGTACTAATTTGTGTCCGACTTTTCTTTTCAGCTCTTTTAGAACTGAAACTACACAGGAACTAGAATATAGGAATAACTTAATAACTAATCTGATGATTCTAAATAACACTCCATCAAGCATCTTCTTTTGATAACAGGCCTTAAGTAACCTCCCCAGAGATTGACAACGAACAATGAAATCGGAAGATCACTCTGCTTCCTCTGGAAACCTCCCAATTCCACTTGCTTTCTCCTGGAGGAATCCATTAAGCTCTGCATGTAATCAGGGGCCAGTGCTTTTGATAGCCCATCTGGTAAATATATCTAGGAAAACAGCTCAGAGCATGCTGGACAACAATCAGGACTCACCAGCTGAGTTGAAATAGCTTGTACTCTTACAATGGTTAAATTAGTTAACTTTTTTTGCAGGACGGTAAAGAAAATTTCATAGTTTACTTCGACAAGCTAAAAACATTAATGAATCATTTGCCTGTAATGTTTGTTTCCACTCATGCTCTCATGGTTAACTACATAACTTTAACTTTTGTATTTAATACGTCCTATCTACGGTTTATTCCTGCCTAGTGTCATTATAACTCTGCAAAGTTACTGCTGAAGATTGAACGAATGAATAACATTTGTTCGAAAATTCCTCATGCAGACCATGTGAGAAAAGCCGACATGTTAAACTGTGAACTTGTAGAACCCTGGACTTGCTAAAACTGCCCCTTGGCATTTTCCCACTAATTGTCCCTGGAATGATTATGCTGAGATAGAGACAGACTAAACAGGAAAAAAAAGACAGCTTAAAAAAAAATGTCCGAAATCTTATCACGAACACAAGTCACGAAAGAAGATATCTCTTCGAGATGGTGCCACCCTCAAAAACCTTCCAAAGTTTATTAACTGGTCATCTTGGTGCACAGTGACTGGACCAGTACTGCTTATTGTACTGAACCTTACTTTATTTATGTATTTTCAGCTGACGGTCAATCAAAAGTGTATTGATTTTCTAATCTAAATATAAGCTTTTTCACTGTCACTTGGTTGCGCTACAGCCCACATGAGAAGGACAAATTTGAATTTTGAAACCACTGAAAAACAGCTGCTATCTTTTATTCACCCAAATTCGAAATCAGGCTACATGATGTAAATGTACTCATGATCAAGATTAAGATTCTTATTGTTTTCCCAAGGAGTATCGAAAATTGATGACGAACCTCACCTAACACGTTGTTGCTATTCAATTTTAATAAGTAAAAGTTACTTAAATCTTTAACTCTAATTTAAGCTAGCCTGAGTTAGGGCACTATTATATGCATGATCCTTCAAGATGATTGTTAGTCAGTATTTTCATCCATCCAGTGGCAGATAATCCAATATGTGCTCTAATGCACATTACATTAGGTTCACTGAATATGAAAAACAACTTGGCTATTAAGGCCTAGCGTGAGACTCAAAGAGTTTCAACAGAATCATTTGTTTGCTGTCCATCATGCATAACACAACGCTTGATAAAAAACCTCAAAGGCTTTTCTTGTTGCCAAATGGGAAGAAGGTTTCTTTTTTTTCCTGCTGGATCTGCAGAGCAGGTCAATTACTTTCTATCAGCACTAATTTGACGCTCGATG